>NW_027202536.1:0-209170 GCF_024711535.1 Dipodomys merriami | reverse complement strand
AGTCACCACAGCTGAAAAAAACAACCAACAAAGTAGAACTCCAGCAGGAACAAACATATGTTGTGCCCCCCTTTTTTGTAAATACTAAAACCTAAAATACATATTAATTTGAGTAGAGCCAACACCTGAGCACACTAGTTACCCTGGCTGGGTTGGAGCATAAAGACAAATCTTCACTAGAATGGAGAGGTACCTGTCTCCATTCACCCAGTGCACTGTCAATGGTTTCTGCCCTTACTATCCTCCATTTCAATGCACTTTCCAGCCTGTGTGATTTCTCTCTAAATCTCATCATTATCCCAACATAAAACCATCATCCAAGAATCTTTTCTTTCAGAGTTGTTTATTTGCTCACAATCAAAGACACCCTATTACCTAGACAGGTTGTTTTGAATTGCAACTCCTCCCGTGAGCCCCCATTTTCTCTAAGGGGAACCAGAAGGCTGGGTTAGCTGAGTTTCAAATGAGAACAGTCTGACCAGTCTCTGTCTCAGAAATAAGGTTGTGTTAATTTGTAATTAAATTCATCTAGATGAACCTAATATATCAAATCCCTTGAATGGATCGAATTGTTTAAAACAAATGTAACTATGTGAAGTATGATCTGCACATATTTAGAAGAATAAAATGTGACAATATCAAATCACAAAAATCATGACATACTTAAAAATTCAGAAATTCAATGAATAAGTCCAATATTATCCATATTGAGAACTAAATACTACTGATTTAAGAAGAACAAAATATCCAAAAAATAGAATTTGAGCAGTGTACATGACTGTACATAATTTAAACTACTCCAAATTACATGATTGTAGAAGACTGGATGTGGATTATGTAAAGGAAAACATCAGCACATTATATAAATGAAATTAAAATTTCATGAAAGGAGAGAAGTACTTTCTAGAAAATAATATTTTAAGAAATGGTGGTCAAAATCTTTCTAGTACTGACAATATTGCATACCTTTTAGTTAGATACAAAAAAGACCCAAGTTACATGAGCTGATTTGAAACTTTGGCAAAGTAGCAGGATACAACTGTAACAATATTATGGATATTTAGTATGGCATGGAATTCATTTCCTCTTTGATCTGACAAATGAATATATGAAAGAACATAATTTCTCCAACTAAATATCAAGATCTAACTAAACGTATAATCAGAAAACTCATCATGCAAGCCATAGTACAACTGGGGTAAAAGAAAAATCAGTCATACAGATTCTGTATTTATTTTCAATGTTGAGTTTTCATAAATTATTTCCATTAGTTTGCGTTTTAAAAACATTGTATTAAATGATGTATACCTTGGTAATTTTGGATGGCTCCTTAAATTTTCTTCTGAATATAATGTATCACTTTAGTTCCTAACCCATGAAATGATGTTGATTACAAAACAAATGCTAATAACCAATGTTTATAACACACAAAATCTCATAAGCATGATACCAGTAAGCATGGGTTAACTTTGTGATATCATGGTCTCATGACTGATGAGATCTATCTGCATGAGTATTGTTGTACCTAGATTCCTCAGCCTAAATTAAGCCACTGTTAAATATGTTTATATCTATTTATCTATATATACGGATATATATATATATATATATATATATATATATATATATATATATATATATATATATGTAGGTATGTCTGGCACCATCAGATATTAAACTTGAGTATAAAGCCTAAGGAAAATGATAAGGTAAAAATTTAGCTTTTCTGGATATATACAAAAATGCATTGTTTTAAAGTCAACCTATTTCTCCAAAACATTTTCAGCATTTCCTTTCTATATGTATTATTCTCAAGAAGGGAATGGGGAATGTGAGAAGAGGACTAAAAAAGCATTGTCTTCAAATATACATAATTTGGAATTACCTCTTTATTTTGTTATAAGCATTTTTGATAAAAAATTTTGTGTAATCGATTTCCTGGTCAGGTATAATATATCCTAATTGCATACACCAAAGTACATTCAGAAAATGGAATATAGAAATTAAGTAAAGAAAATATATTCAATAAATATCAAAACGTATATGCCTATAGAGATAATATTTTTAAGATTACAATGGAAATATTCTAATATAATAATTAATTTGATTGAACAATTAAATATTGACAGTATTTAACTAGAATACTTTAATGCTACTTGGACAAGATTGTCCTTCTAAATTACAAAACCAGTTTCTCCTTTTAATTCATCACGGAAATATCTGAACAAATGAACTTATAACAACTAGAATGAATTTTTGTCTTTTTATTAGCAAATATTAATTTCCCAAAGTATTTTTATTGTGTTATACACATATGTCTACATAATATAGCTTGCTAAATTTTATTCTTTTCATTAATTTGATTATCCTGTTTTTATATGTTTTATTATGTCATCATACTAACTTATACAGTATTTGAATATATTTACTGCACACTATTTCTCTTCATGTCCTCACTCATTTCCCAAACTTAAATAGTTCCATCTTTTACACCTGGCTCAGGCATTTTATTTTCTGGGTCTAGTGTCTGCACATGAGAAATCTAGTATTTGATTTTCAGGGTATAGCTTATTGCTTTAATGTGAAGTTTTCCAGTTCCTTCTCTTTTGTTGAATATGGTATGATTTCATTATTATGTGTGGCTAAATAATACATCATTGTGTATATATGTATTTATATATATATATATATATATATATATATATATTAAAATTTATTCAGTCAGTGATTAAGGAACATGTAGGTGAATTCTGTAGTTTTTTAAATTTTTATGGGGAGAAAGAAGGATGTAAATAATGATGCTTGGAAAGAGAAACATGCTCTTTAGGAGGGCACATTAGTATTTCCTCTCAGCTGCTCTTTCATCAGTATTTCAATAATACATTATATTTAAAATATAAATTACATTTGCAAAGGTGTTCTGTTTCAGTATCTATAATATTTTTATTACAGTGTTACATTTAGTATGTCATGTGAGTATGGAAATGATGTGAGCATGACTATGTATGCATGTTTGTATATGTAGCTGACTCTAAGAAAACTGAGTATATGTGAGATACAGGATTCAAATAATAGTTTCAGACCTATACATTGCTAAATTGATGTACATGTCCTGTTCGTGGAGTGTGATTTCAAGATCACATTTTGGTAGGTTTCATACCAAGTAAGTAGATGTTTCTAATCCAAAATTATAAGGAATAAAACAACTACTCTGTTTCATAATCATTTAGTCTTAGTACTCAAGACAATGTAATAAGTGTAAAAAATTATTGAGAGTATGATGGGTCAGTGGTAAGTCTTTAGAAACTCTACATTTTTCCCCAAAATCTTCAGATGTACTCTTTGGATATAAATTACAAATACATTTCGAAACATACAGATACAATGTGAACATATTATATATGAAAATATATGTACATAATGTAAATATATTTTATATTTTGTTATATTTTGAAGGTGAATCATATATATCTATTTATATTTAAATGTAATTCCTCTCATCATATACATATACATATATACACACACACACACACACACACACATACACACATATTGTTTTCTTGTTTTGTTTTTTTTTTGTCAGTCTTGGACCTTAAACTCTGAGCTTTGGTGCTGTCCCTGTGCTCTTCAGCTCAAGGTGAGGGCTCTACCGCTTGAGACATAGCCCCACTTCTGGTTTTCTGATGGTGTATTGTAGATAACAATCTCATGGACTTTCCAGCCAGGGCTGGCACTGAACCGTGATCCTCAGATCTCAGCCTTCTGAGTTGCTGGGATTACAGGCATGAGCCACCAGCACCTGGCTATATTTATATGTAAGATTTGTCAGTGGAACAAAGGGTACAGAAACTATTATTCTTATCACAAAAGGACTTCATATTGGCAGGTATAATTACAAGAAGACAAATGATGAATATTCACAGTGGCACAAAAATCCCTTAGGTGCCTAGTAAGACAGCACCTTTTTCAAGACACTTTATGTAGTATGAGAGGTTTGCAAGCTAAGCAACTGTAGAAGAGAGTGAACCCTAAGCATAACTGACAATTGCAAGAACCCAGTCTTCGGTGACAGATTTAGCAAGGCCTCTCTTGGAGATTCTTGTTAGGGACATGATGAACAATTTATAGTTTAGTTTTGATTACAGGACTCTTTTACATCTGTCACTCAGATATTAACTTAGATATAACTTAGATATTAACTCAGATATAAATTTAATATAGTTCCTTTTGCTCTAACTTATATTTTCATGGCTCAGGAAAGTGTGTTTGTTTGTGAAAACTTGGTTGTTCACAACATAGGCATGGGTTTTTAATCCTTTTGAAATTACTTTTTGCAGAGTATTCTCTGAGATGAGCTTCTCTTTATCATATCATAGGAATAAACTTACTCTGATTCAAGCTAGCTTGTTCTCTTCCATTTGAAAAGACTTCTTTACATGTCAACAAACCCTCATTTACTTGCAAAAGTCTGTCAGTGAGTCAAACCTAGCTCACCCAAGTGAGGTGAATTCCTCTCCCATGTTTCCTTTACATTGAAAAATGGTAAGAACTGTTTAGCAATGCTCATACTTTATAATGTGAAGTGTGACTCCTATTTTCCATAAGGTTAATCAAGCAGAGAAATGGATTAATATGTAAAAAATAGCCTTTGAAATAGTCTTGAACCTTGAAAATTGTCCTGGGAATGACTTTTTGGAGAAATCTCCCTATTCAAAGATGAACGACTCATTTTTTTTATTGGGCTCGTATTGGGGTTTTGACTCCAGGCCTTGAATTCTATCTAGGCTTTAAATCTCAATGTTTGCACTATACCACCAGAGACACACCTTCACTTCTTCCTTTTTACTACAAGTGTAGAAAAGAATCTCTTAGGTTTATCTACTTCAAATAGCTTCGAATTGCAGTTGTCAAATCTGAACCTAACTAGTAGCTAGGTGTAAGTCATTGGTGCTCTTCTAGAACTCACTTCTTAAGAATAAACTCAAAAAAAAAAGAGAATAAATTGTTCAATTATTCATGTATCGTCTGATAATCCAAATCACTTGCTACTGAAAGATAAAAAGAGAGAAGTTACAGATGAATATTGAGGAGAGAGACACACAAAAAAGAAAGAGGTATGGGAGGATATATGCGGGGAGGGAAAAGGAGGAGAAGAAAGGTGGGGCGAGCTGAATGGAATTGCCTATTCCTCACTAAGGTATTGTTGGACAGTCAGTGCCTTTGCATTTATGTAGCCAAAGCTTTATATTTTTTGTAGTAGTAAGTTGAGATATAAAATACCAATTTCCAAGTAATAACCTATTAGTGTGTTTCCTCCTGCATCCAGGGCACCACAGTTAGGTTACTGTTACAAGGAAGACAAGAGTAATCAGTTTAAATGATTCTAAGAAACAATAATTGACATGCCAGGAATGCTCCCTTGTAAGATGAAGTCAAGCATCACTCTTGTTCCCTGCTCCAGTCTTCCTCTCAACAGAATAGGAGAAACAGAAGAGGAAGGAGATATCTGAGTAATGATCATGTCTCTGTTTACCCTCTTCCCTTGGACTCTCAAACCATAAATCCAAAGGAGACATAACCTGAACTAGTGGGGGAAAGAGGGGGAAAATTCAGTCTAGCTAAACATGAAAATTTTAAAATAATTGGGGCAGCATTTCAAATACTGAAATAAAACTTTTTAAATTATTAATAAAAAGTAACTAAATTTATTTAAAATTTAGAAGACTACAAAGCTTACTATATAATGGAATCTGCATAATTAAACTGAATCCTGATTCTATCATCTGAAATTAAAACCATTCCTAAAATTCCAATACTAGATAAATTACCCTTGATATTCACTTAAACTGTGTAAATATGATGCAGAAAACATGACTTTAAATTCAGACTGCTGAAAAAGTAAGTGATGGAAATTCATGAAGGATAGCATCATGGTGAGAGCATGGAAAAGATTTTCCTTCCATCTTCAGTGTGTAGAGAAGAAAAAAGCTGTAGTGGATGGTCCTGAAGGTCCAATTCTGAATTTAGGACAGAAGGTGAATAGTAAGAATACCTATCTCAGCCACTTAGAGATTAGAAATGTGGAGAAATATCCTCATTAATGTAGGTGAAACATAGAAGAGAAAATGTGGCAATACCAAAGCCAAGTGCCAAAGGCAGAGATATTGAACAAAATACCATGAACTTGAAACAAATCTTAAAAGGGAGGTCTGGGCTTAAGGGGAGTAGGACAGAAGAATAGAGAGGGAGATGGTGGATTAATACAGTCAAAACACTCAAATATATATGCCAGAGTATAAATAGGAAACTTGAAGGGATAAGAAGGAAGCAAAATGGAACGTTGGACAATGATCCAGATGTATAGTAGTTTGAAATGTACATACACTCTATTCAACACTGACGTGATGAAGTGAAACCCCTTTGCACAACTATCTAAACACTACATTTTTTGAAGTTTAAATAGTAAGAGACCAGAAGCACAAACCTTTACAGATAAATAAGAGGACAGCATTGACACATTTTTGAGGATTTTGTTCCTTTCAATATACAAAATTTAATGTGTCAAGTCTGCTGCAAGTGTAAATTTTATTTTGTACATTCTTTTTGCAAATTGCTTAAAATATACAGAACCATATTCAACTATCAAGCACATCAATTCCAATAAAAAATATTACAAACCTTTAGATTTCTCAGTTGTTTCTAAATATCTTAATGTAATTCATTGGAACTAATTTCATTCTAAATTTAAGTTTAAATTTTAAAATCCTTTTAATGGGACACAGGTATGGCTAGATAACTGATGTTAGCAGAATCAGAATTATTCAGAAGGCTGTAAATGGATGTTTACCTAATTTTCTCTCTTCTGGATCATGGAATACAGATTGTCCTTGTTAGGAAAAGGGAGGAGAATTGAAAAGGAATAGGCTGGAGTGGATCATCAACAGGTGAGGACTGTTTATTGAGGAACAGCGAGGGGCAGAACCCTTCCAGTGGGTTTGGAGCTTGTGCAAGGGAGCTGGGACAGGATCTGGGTTTTTTAGGAAGTATGAACAAGGAGGTAGAGGTTAATGAAAAGCCCCTAGGTCAAGGAAGGTGGGGGGCCTTTCAGTTGGGCCCCAAATGGGATGTTTACAGCTGGGCTTAGGTGGATTGCCCTGCCTGCACTTCAAAAGAGTTTACACATACCTGGGATTTTGCCTGCAGTCTGTATGGGCCTGGGACAACAGAGTGGGGGTCAACCCTTCATACTCCACCCTTAGATACATGAAATGAGAGGGCCAAAAAGGGAGAGGGAAGTTCTTCTTATAGGATCTTTGGGTACATAAAAATAATTGGGCTGAGATGGAAGTAGCATGGTGTTATGAGAAGAAAGCAGATTCCCATCATTTAGAACCCTGAAGAAGTATAAAGTAGGAGGGGCCTCGTGGTCTTTTCTGGTTACTTCCTGCTGGCATTGGGATGTGGAGAAGTCAATGGGGCTTGGGTTTTCAGTTCCCGGTCTGTGCTGGGTCCAGGGCAGTGTATGCAAACCCTCTGGTTGCCTGTAGTAATAGGATGGCCTTGGCTTGGTCACAGGTCCTGATTGAGGGCTTTTATCCTGTTAGAGAGAAACTTGTAAATGCTGAGATCAGGCAAAAGACTGCAAGGTGGAAGGAGTTGTTGATGTCAGTGACACAGGAAAACACAACCTGAGCACAATCCAGAACATTTCCAATTAGGTCATGAGCCCATAACTAGTCAGAAGCTAGGGCTATATTGAAATAGTTAAGGGCTTGGTGAGAAACCTTGATCATTTCCTATAATAGCAGGTAACAAAGGCAAGAATATAAATACTGTCCAGTTAGAAGTTAGACAGATATCGATATTAGATGGACAAGCTTCTCAACTTATTTCTATTGACCTCCTGGCTCTGGTTAAATTTGAAAGGGCGGGCAAAGAGTAGCTGATGTGACATCATCTCCTCTTACTCTTTTCCACCTTTTCCTGGGGGTCTAGGTGCTTGTGCATGGCATATGGGCTTTGAACTCAAGGACTGAGCACTTTCCCTGAGCACTTCTGCTCGAGGCTAGTGCCCTACCACTTTGAATCATGGGGCGACTTTTAGCATTTGGCTGGTTAATTTTTGAGCCAACTTCCAGCCTGGCTCTTTGGTGGTGGTTAGTTGGGAGATAGAGTCTCAGAGCGATTTTTCTTCCCTGCCTGGCTTTGAACTGCAATCTTTGCCACAAAAACCCTTTATTACATCCAATTAAATCAACAAGGAGATCTATGGGATCAAGTAGAGCTTACATTCACACTATCAAGAATTGATCAAAAATACATTCTAGAACTGATGACAAAACTCAATAGATGGGATGAGAGTTTGAGCACAGCTTGGCTGCCTGGAAAACCTGATAACCAAAATTTACAGGAGCACTCCTGGCCTTCACATGTTTCAATAGCATAACAACATAGCTGACTTTTTCAGATCTAGCTGGGTAAGGTTGATAGAGAGCGTCCCGCAAGAGTCTTTGTTTTTGTAAATCTGAAGAAGTCTTTTACCAAGAATCATCTGTGTGTGATGGAGTCAAACAGGAGTCCAGTGTACCATGATGGAGGTAGGATGGTCCCAGGCAGGATCAGGGCTAGACTACATTCCTCGGATGAATTGTCAAATCTCCTGTTTAGTTGCTTACAAATTTATACACAGACTTGTTAAAGACACTTAAATTTAGATGGACATATAGAATTACATGCTAGTTTTAATGTAAATCACAGCCAACTATTACATAATGACTTAAAAGCTGTCTTTTTTTTATTATTTTATTTTATTTTATTTGTGAACATACTGTACAGAGGAGTAAAAGCTGCCTTTTAAGGCATACTCATACCATCTGCTACATACTCAAACTTTCTGAAGACAGAAACAAATATGTGGAACAAATATTTTAAGACAATTCTTAACTCTTTACTGGTGTTTTTTCCTCACAGCTGGCTAGGAGCTGAGCTGGGTTTCATTCCTTTTACTACTACCTCGATAAAAATGTTTTCTTTTAACAAATGGCACATTTGATAGGAAATATCAGTACTAAGAAATAGAAGAAGATTACTTTTTACACAGTTTTTATGTACTATGAGATTATATTGAACATGCTCACACACACACACACACACACACACACACACACACACACACACACACACACACACACGCACTTAAACCAATGTTTTTGTTTAAAAAATCGGCCATAAGTTTTATGGAATTCCAGTGGCAAAGTGATATTGTTTTGCCCAATATGATAAAACCTCGTGGTCAATGTCAGAAAAGTAGGCAATACCAAAAAATGCAGGGCAAATTTTGACAAATAATTTCCACCCTTAAATAAACATTGAAAAAAGCAGAAAATCTTTAAATCAATTTTGGTGATGAGGCAGATTAGTATATGAATTGAATATATTAACCCCTAGAAGAGTGAAGAGGAGAGAGCAGTAAGGTTGATGGAAGAGTGGGGGTTATAGAAAAACCCATCATTTGGCCTTTGTCTCTTCCTAGGTGTCAGCTTCCAGGGCTTGTAGACAGAATTGGGGGAGGGGGTGACTGAACAGGTTTGTAAGGAGAATAGGTAGAACTTTTAACCTGAAGACATTTAAAGGAATATGTGGCTTCATCATGAAGGTATTGAAATGTGTGTTTGAGTAATTGAATAGAGAGAGTTATTGGAAGAAGTGAGAGGGTGGGATTTCTCTTCTGAAGTCTCCTTGAGGAGAAATCAAGAATCTAGACTTTGAACTGAGTTGTCTCAGGAAAGAGAAAAGGATTGGATTATTGTTTAAGTCCCCAAAAGTACAAGGACTGGTTTGTTCCGATTATGGGATTTCAAGGTGGTAAATGGAGAGAGGAGTGTCCTCAGTGTGTTTGCCAGCTATCCACTGTCAGTGACAATTAGCGAAAGGTCCAGAGTAGCGGACCCATTTAATTAGGGTCTGGAAGGGAAAAAGGTGTATTAGATATAGAAAAGGGTTGAGAAATGTATACATATGGAGTAGTTTGTTTACAGTGATATTTAACAGGGCTGTTAGCTTGTTGTTTTACCTTTGGAGGCCTAAGTCCACCCCTACCTTGTGTCAGCTACACAGGCAGGCAGACAGGCGAGCAGAGGGACAGGGATTAGCAGAAGGAGTTTGCTTGAAACAGATAGTTTTAGCCTAGAAAATCTGGACCAACTGCAAATAGCAAGAGTGTAGTTAGAAGAGCAGGGAAGGAGATAAGGATCTTTGGTGCTGGAGGTCATCAAAGAAAAGAGATAGAGAGAAAGGGAGGGGGTGAGAGAAGTGGGTGAGAGACAGACTGAGCTGCGATAAGATAAGGAGTTACATTTTTAGAGGAGATGATTGCGAGGCCATTGGCAGAGAAGTGCTGGGTTAGTAAGGCAGGAGAGCAGGGAGGGGGACCTCTGGAGTAGAGGTCAGAGAAGGACTTGGTGGACAGAACAGAACAAGCAGAGGGCAAGTTTTCTGGAGCAGAGGTAGAGGAGGGCTTATGTTTAAGGTACCTTGGATTCCTCATCATTTCGTTGGAGAATTGTTTAAATCATTAAAATTAAAACCTAAAGTTACAAATTTAGGCCAGTGGTGGCCATGGTAAGGAGACCAGATTTTGGTAGAAAAACAAGTCATTTAAAAAAAATAATTTTTATTGTGAAATTAACATACAGAGGGGTTAAAATTAAATGAGAAAGGTAATGAGTATATTTCTTACCTAGCATAGTTGCCTCTTCCTTTTTTTCCCCCTACAATCCCTGCCCTCCCAAATCCATGTTTCTCCCACCCCCTCCGCAAAGTTGTAAAGTTCATTTTTTTGACATAGCATTTTGTACATGTCATTGTGCAATGGGTACACATGTATTCTTATTAAAATTATTTCCCTTCCCCTGCCCAAATTACACCAACATCAAATGCAGTGAAAACAGTGATTATACCATGGGGGAGGGATATATGAAGCATTTTTTTTACTGTAAATTAGTCAACCCAGAGTCTTAAGATTAAACTGCAGGCATGCTAATGAGGTGTCTCTGGGAGACTATTTGGAAAATTTGGTATGATTTTGGAGCCTGTCCCATTTCTCCAGGCATCCTTGGTGTTTTGAGAAGGCAGACGGATGGAACCCAATAATTAATAGAGTGCATGCCCAAAGGTCCTAATTAATGGTGGTCAGTCAGGGAGTCAGGAAAGTGGAGACTCCTGGAGTCTCCACAGACAGGAAGAGATCCCCACAGACAGGAAGGAAGGGAGGGATTCCTGGAGTCCTGCAGTCCTTGTCGGGGCCCCTGTTCCACAGACTAGGCTGGTTACTTTGTCCTGAAGGCTTTCAGGTGGTGGGTGAAGTCGGTCAAGTGGCATAAAGCCTCCTGCCTAGAGATCAGAGTCCAGTGACAGGGTAAAGGAGAGAGAATAGGGGGTTTATGCAGGGGTCAATAATACTGCAAGCCACAGCAGAATGGCCCTCCCCTGCTTGCACCAATTACAAAGGCCAAGGCCAAGAGGTCTTTCATGAGGCTGTTTAGCCCAAAGTAAACTCATAGGGCTCTGAACTCCCGATGCAGAAAGGCCTTGGAAGGAGGAGGAAAATAGCAGAGAAGCTCCATGAGAGGTGACAAAGAGGTGGGTTGCCCCTCCGTAGAGGGCATCCAGTTTATTCCTCGCACTTTTCCATTCCTGGATGTAGGAACCATATGTTAGAAAAATGGAGTAGAATGGAAAATGAATAGGCCAGACTCGATCAGACTCAACAGGCGAGAACTGTTCATTGACAGACAGCGAGGGGCACAGCCCTTCCTGCAGGATTGAGGTTGTGTGAGGAGCTGGGACAGGATCTGGTTTTTTATATGAGGTCTGAACAAGAAGGTAGAGTTTAATGAAAAGCTCCTGGGTCAAGGAAGGTGGGGGACTTTCACGTGGGCCCATAATGGAATATTTACAGCTGGGCTTAGGTGGATTGTCCTGCCTGTACTTCAATGGAGTTCACACATACCTGGGATTTTGCCTGGAGTCTGTATGGGCCTGGGACAATAGGATGGGGGTCAATCTTTCAGTCTTAATTGGAAAAAGATAGTCTTCCCAGCTTTTCTGCATATAAACACTCCATCATCGTTTTCT
Organism: Dipodomys merriami; assembly: GCF_024711535.1. Classification (NCBI taxonomy): domain Eukaryota; kingdom Metazoa; phylum Chordata; class Mammalia; order Rodentia; family Heteromyidae; genus Dipodomys; species Dipodomys merriami. Next base: position 197,032 of record NW_027202536.1, on the reverse strand, counting down.
TATTAGAGGATTATTCCACATTAGCTATATGTTGATTTATAATGACTGAGCCTGACATAAAGGTGAGGGAAACTGTCTACACTTCAGTGAGGTTCTGACTTGTGTTTCACAAAGTGTTATGAAAGCTCTCCATGAGAAATCTAGCAGCATTTCTAAAAAGTCCTTGCGTGCTTCTACTTTCTGATAATATCTCAATTCAAGTATTTCTCCTCAGAGTTCCATACCTTTCAATAATGCTGTATTAGATCCCTGTTGTATTTTGCAGACAGATCTTGGTGATGAAATTTGTGCTTTTCAAAATTACTCTCCCAATTCCATCCACAAAATGAAGACAAAAATTATGTGAAAAAATTTGTATATGTTGATAGTGCATATAATTTTTTAAAGTATTATTTTATTTTGTTAAATTTTTAATTGTGAAAATACCATACAGAGGGGTTACAATTACATGGGCAAGGTACTGAGTATATTTCTTATCAAGTATTGTTGTCTCCTCCTTTGTTTCCCCTTCCCATCTCTATCCATCTCTCCCCCACGCCCTCTCCTACCCCCACCAAATTTGTAAAGTTCATTTTTCGTCATAATGACTTGTACATCTCATTGTTGCAATGGGTTCACCTCTATCCCTATTTAAACTATTTGTTTTTCCCTTCACCTCCACAAATTATACCAACATCAAATTCAGTGAAAACGGGTTATACCATGGGGAGGGACATACAAAGCAACAAATATATCATCTTATAAATATATTAGAAATGATTGCAAGAAAGAAAAAACATTTGAATCTTTATCTTGTGGTTCATTTTGCCTAACATCAACTTATCTGACTGTTTCTGCTTATCTCAAACACATGCAAGTTATTGCAAATAAGGGAAACCATGGGACCTATGTTTCTTTGGACCTGGCTTACTTCACTTAATATAATTCTTTCCAAGTTTTTCCATTTCCATGTAGACAGAAGGGAACCCTCCTGCATTGTTGGTGGGAGTGCATATACTTTTATTTTCTATTACAAACATAGAATGTAGCAAAATTTTTCATAGCAATTACACTGCACTAGGTGCTGGGCATATTCTAATGTAAATAAAATACTGTGTTTATGCAGAGATTTTGAGCATCCAAAATTTTAATATGCCTGTGGTCCTAATACCATTACCTTACTGATATTGAGTGACAAATACAACTTCTTATAAGTACAGAAGTTTTCCTTGTATCTTTTTAATATATATGTTTTTACTGTGAAGATACTATACAGAGGGGTTACAGTTACGTAAGTTAATGAGTACATTTCTTATTGAGCACTGTTACCCCCCTCCTTTGTTTTTCCCCTATCAACCCTTCCCCTCACACCTCCCCACCTCCTCCCTCCACCCTGCCTCTGATAGAGTGTTTTGTACATCTCATTGTTACAATGGGTCAACCTGTATCCTTTTCTTGTATCTTAAATGAAAAAATGCTGGCTTGTTTCATGCTGATTCTACTTGTGTAGACACACCTAAAGTCACCCACCAAGCCCAAAAGCACATAAATGAAAGGCATATCATCTTTTGTCAGTTGGTATAATTGTGTTCTACACATTTATTAACAGGTTGCAAATTATTTTCAAACTTTAATGCATTAAAATGTTTTCTGCTGCGGAACGGCTCTGTCAGGACAACGGAGGACACCTTGTGGAGGTAACTGGAATAGGTGGGGAGATGGCAAACAGACAACTCACACACAAGAGGAGTGAATTCTGAGTGTGATTTATTGCAGAGGATAACATGCTTTTATAGAAAAAGTCTCCATGAGAAAGGGCAAAAGGTTACACAAAGCTGCAAGGCTTTGTTCTGGGGTGGTCACCAGCTGGTCACCTGATCTTGTTTTTTGGATGACGAGGTATGATGATAGGCACTTGTTTTCGGCTTTACCTCTATTTTTAAGAAATACAATTGGTTTCGATATTTATCACCTATTAACCGTTAACCAGAGCATATGGGCAAGGTGCTGAACAGAAAGGCATGAACTCTACTACTTCATAGTTACTTTTGTTTAGTTTTGTACTTTATGCATTTCAAATCTTTTCTAAGCAATTGTACTTCTTTGCCATTCTTTAGAGGGTCCCCAATTTGTGGCCCAAAATCATGATAGACAGTATACTTAGTTAAATCTGGCCATATATCAAATTCAAGCTCATAGTGTCTTTTCTGTAACCCTTTCACATAATCGTTTACTCTTCTCCATAGAGGCCTTAACTGTCTCATAAGATCTTTCTTGTTCCTTCTTTGATAGTAAGCATAAAGGAGGCCTAGATCTAGCAAGTCTCTCAGTAAATGAAAGAGAGTAATAGGAAGTTCTTTCTTCTAAGTTGTTTTCCCAATGTTTGCCATCCTTATCGTACACACCTGTAAAAGGCTATGGATCTGGGGGAAGTCTTTGGGGTCCTCTAGATAATGGAGGATCCCAACTTTTAAGAATCTTATTTAGCTTTTGGTCTATATATCCCTCTACATCTTTTTTATCCACACGATGTCTATATGAGTCTATTTGCGGCGAACGCCTTCTCGGCCAGCGAGAAAAAACGACCACCAGACCAGGAGTCTTCTCAGATCACGCTTTATTGGAGAGCCTTTCAATTGATGGGAGAGCTTGAGCGCGAGAGAGCGTGCACCCAAAACATGGCCGCTTATATAGGGAATAGGAACACGGGTCTTTCTATCATTGGTCATCTGCCTTTCACCATCACCAGGTGCCACGGGATTGGCTGGGGACTCTACGTGGCTCGCGCACATGCAAAGCCCAGGACCCACCGTCCCGCCAAGCACTGTCTAATATGGACCTCAAAGCTGCAAGGGAGTGGGCGGCACCTTGTAATGGCGTTCGCCCCGGCTCCCTGCAGTTCCCCCCTTTTTTTTTTTGGCAACAGGTAAGAGTAGAGGTTGGGCCTCTGTCTAAAACATTAGGACCTTGCACTAGCCTTCACCTGAGGGGCGCGCCTTCCCCAGTGATGACCAGGCCCGTCCGATGCCTTTTTTGCAGAGGTGGGATCTTGGGCATCAACCCACTTGCAACCCAGCATGCTCTTCTTGAGGAGATGGTCCTCCTCAAGTGCAGTGCACTTGCCTCGCACCCTGTCCCAAATTGCAAGTTGCATACCTGTCCCGGTGCAATGGGATTCCCTGATCCCTCGGGGTGCTAAGGCTATGCAGAATGGTAAGGCTTAATTGCCTCTCAGGGCCAACAGCCAGATCTGGGGTGAGGATCCACTCTCCAAAGCGGCTAATGCTTGCGAAATAACAACCTTGTCACTTCTGGTTTGGGCTCGAAGGCGACAGACCAACCATAGGCAGACCACGCATCCTCCCAGGCAGCAGGCTAAAAACATCCTGACTCCCACCCGCTCTTTGAAAAAGGACACCGCAGAGGCCCAGTCAGTAAATTGTAACAGCCCACAGCATCATTGGTTTAAGATCAGCTGCATCAGGAGACGAGTGGATGGCATCTTCAAGAGGGGGTTCTTCTGCAGTCTCCACCGGCCTGGTCAGTCTCGTTGGCACCCAGTGAGGTACTGCTTGACTCTGTGGAAAAACACAAACAGCTCCCCTGGATCTCGTTATTACCGGATCCGGTCCATACCATTTATTATTAATAACATCCTTCCACATAACCATGTCTTTAGTATCCATGGGGTCTCTTGTCATATGCCGATCTGCGGCAGGCTGATAGTTGTCATTTAGAATTAAAAAATTAAGGGTAAAGAGCGCAAGAGAAAGTCTTTCCCTGGGGGACGCTGACTCAGCAATTCCCCCTTTTTGTTTTTGAAGCATTTCTTTTATGCTTTTATTAGCTCTTTCCACTGTACCTTGTCCTTGAGGATTGTAGGGCAATCCGGTGGTGTGGGCAACCTGCATTTGTGCGCAAAAGGCGCGAAAACCATGGGAAGTATAAGCAGGGCCATTATCCGTCTTAAGTCTAAGGGGCTTTCCCCAAGCTGCCCAAGCTTCTAAGCAGTGTATTTTGACATGAGACACCTTTTCTCCTGCCAAAGGTGTGGCATGAATGACACCAGAAAAGGTGTCCACAGACACATGTAAATATTTTAACTTACCAAATTCTGTCAGATGAGTAACATCCATTTGCCATAGGGCGTTTGGTCTCAACCCCCTGGGGTTTACCCCCACATGGGGAGGATGAAGAAAGGTAACACAGGATTTACAGGCTTTAACAATATCTCTTGCCACATGCCTGGACAAATTATATCTTTTCCTAAGGGTATTAGCAGGTACATGATACAATCTATGAAAGTCTTTTGCCAATTTTACAGGATCAGCAGCAACCAGAGCCACAGCCCGAGTTGGCTGGTCCACCAAATCATTACACCTTGCCATCGGGCCCGGCAACATAGAGTGGGCACGAATATGTCCAATATAGAAAGAGTGTTTTCTGTTTAAGATAAGGGACTGAATCTGTAACAAAACATTAGAAATTGTACTGGCCTGCTTAATTGAAGCAGCAACTTTAAGAGAAGCAACGGCATTTACAATATATAATGAATCAGAAAATAAATTAAAAGGTTGATCAAATCTTTTAAAAACTTCAAGCACAATTACACATTCAACAGCCTGTGGGGCATTCAGCCGAAAATTAAAGACCACAGGCTGTTTGTGTCCTTGAACAAAAAAGGCACCTTGTCCAGATTTTGATCCATCCGTAAAGATGGTCAGAGCATCAACCAAGGGCTCCTTTGAAGTGACAACAGGAAAATACACTAAATTTTTGTTAATTATGGCAAGTAGAGGATGCTTAGGATAATGGTTATCAATTACATTGGGAAACGAGCAAATAAGAATTACCCACATATCCACTGTGGCTGCTAAAATTTCAACTTGCTCACGGGTTTATGGAATAATTAATTTATCTGGAAATTTTGCAAAGTGCATCAAACAATACTTTATACCCAAAATTGCCTGCTTAGCCACTAATTCAGGAAAATATTGAACAGTTTTTGCTCCCACAGAATTACCGTGGAGCCACCATAAGGGGCCATTTTGCCAAAGAACCACCGTGGGATAATTTTTTGTTTTTAATATACATAAATCGATAGGTAATTTTAAATCAACCCGTGAAAGTTGAGCCCTAGACAAAGCTGCCTCAACCTTTTGTAGGGAATTTAGTGCTAAAGGTGTTAGGGATCTAGAGGAGGTGACTTCAGGGTCGCCCTCCAAAATGGCAAATAAAGGTAACAACTCTGACCGAGGGAGATTAAGAAACCCCCTTATCCAATTAATATCTCCTGCCAATTGCTGAAAATCATTAAGTGTTTTGAGATGACCAGTTCGAATGGAAAGTTTTTGTGGTTTAATCTCAGTAGGAGAAACAATGGTTCCCAGAAATTGAACAACACTAGTCTGTTTAACCTTTTCAGGGGCAATAATCAGTCCTTTATCAGCTAAGGTCTCCGTTATCCGCTCAAACACTTTATGAAGAGTCTCTACCGAGGGAGCAGCCAACAAGATATCATCCATATAATGGACAATCCATACTTTTGGAAATTTTTTCCTGACAGGGGTTAATACAGCCCCTACGAACAATTGACAAATTGTTGGGCTATTAGCCATCCCTTGGGGGAGAACTTTCCACTGATAGCAAGCATCCGGGGTTTCATGATTAACAGAGGGCAAAGTAAAGGCAAAGCGCTCCCTATCCTTTTCATAAAGAGGTATGGAAAAAAAGCAATCCTTAATATCTAAAGCTAAAACAGGCCACTCTCCAGGTAACGCAGAGAGCAATGGAAGTCCCCTTTGGATGGGTCCCATAATTTGCATCTGGGCATTTACTGCTCTAAGGTCACGTGATAATCTCTATTTTCCGGAGGCCTTTCTAATCACAAAATTGGGGTATTCCAAGATGACACTGAAAGCTCAACATGCCCCAGCTGCAGCTGTTCCTGGACAAGAGTTTGAGCCACTTCCAATTTTTCTCGAGAGAGGGGCCACTGAGGAACCCACACCGCCTTTTGTGTTAACCAAGGTATGGGTACCGCACCTTCAGTGGAAGCTTTGTTTTCAGAGGCCCCTAAGAAAAACCCAAACCCTTCCTGTCCTGTTTAGGAAGTGGCTCAATCGGCTCCTTGAGTCCTTGGAGACGCCGACCAAGCCCCAAGGCTGGCACAAATCCTTGCTGTTTCATCATATTCTGACTGGCCTCAGAATAATCATTAGTTAAAGTTAGCTTTAGCTGTTGCTGCACATCTCTTCCCCAAAGATTGACAGGGACGTCTACCACAAATGGCTGCATTTTTCCAACTTGGCCTTCGTCTGTTCTCCAAGTCAATTCTTTTGCACTTAACTGTGGGGCATCGGCATAGCCCAGCCCTTGTAAGGTCTGGGAGGATTTCTGAGTTGGCCATTGCTTTGGCCACTCCCCTCTTTGGATGATGCTTCGATCTGCCCCTGTATCCACCAGTCCCTCAAATCTTCTCCCTTCCACTTGGAGAGTTAGCATGGGTCTTTGGTCTAAAGTTATGGACAGGCATGTAAGGTCGTCTCCAGTGGAGCCTAGCCCTTTATCTTCTCTCTCTATCTCCTTAGCAGGGAAGTTGCCATGAAGAGAAGGCAAAAGCAGGAGCTGTGCAATTCTATCCCCGGGAGAAATGGACACCACTCCATGGGGGACATGGCAGAGGACTATCCCCGTATAGTCAGGGTCAATCACTCCCGGGAAAATTATTAATCCTCTCATTGTGCAGGAGGAGCGTCCTAAAACTATTCCTACAGTGCCTTCATCTAGGGGTCCTCTCATGTCTGTCTCCACAATCTGTACACCCATCTGCTGTGTTAATACCCGTCCGGAGGTGGCACAGAGGTCCAACCCTGTGGAACCTGAGGTTGTTCTCTTTGGCTGGGGGGTTGTTGCGGGTGCTGTCCGGGACCCAGAGTCTGAAATGCCCCATAAATTTTCGGGCCCTGGGGACGAGGGCCCTCCTTCCCGTTTTTTGGCTCTGGTTCAGAATCAGTGTTTTGAGTAATTTGGGGGATAAAATGTCCATTGATGTCTCTAACTGACCTGCACTCGTTGACCCAATGCTTTCCCTTTTTACAACGAGGACACACTCCTGGAGTCCTTGGCGGCCTGGGTATGTTTTGTGCAGGACCACCATTTTGTGGGCACTGTTGTCTAAAATGTCCCAACTGACCACACCGGAAACACCCTTTCCCTTTACTATCTTTTGCGGCCCCGGCAGCTGACAAGACAGCAGCCGCCAGCCCCGCATTGGTCAGGGGGCCACCTACTTCTCTGCAGGCTTTTAACCAAGCTTCTAGGCTTTGAGTTCTTACTGGGGTAATTGCCCTCTGACATTCCTTGGTGCTTTGTTCAAAAATGATTTGCTGTACAAATGGCATGGCTGTTTCCAGATTTCCTAACACCCGCTCGGCTGTCTCTAGCATACGGGCAACAAAATCAGAAAATGGCTCATTAGGGGCCTGCATGATTTTTGTTAGATTGCCAGCCATCTCTCCCTTGTTTGGGAGGGCCCGCCAGGACTTGTAAAAGATCTCGTTTACCTGGCGGTATACTTCAAAGGGATATCCTGTCTGGTCTACCGTGTAGGGTCCATGCCCGAGAAGCATATCTACGGTCCAGTCCGGGTACCCGTCACGAACATTTTGTCTGTATTGGGCTTGAGCCTTGTCTTGAACAATAGACCAGAAATCGAGGAACTGCCCATGATTGAGACAGGTACGGGCTACCTCAAACCAGTCCGTGGGCGTCATAGCATTGACGGTCAGTCTTCGGAGCAGGGCAGTGGTATAATTAGCCGTCACTCCATAAGTCCGGACTGCCTCAACTAAATCCTTAAGCTGGAAGTAGGAAACCGGCTCAAAATTTCTTTCATTAGTAACTGGATTTTCAAAAACTGGAAAAGCGGCTGCTAACCGCGTCCAGGTGCTTCCTTTTATAAAGTGACTCCGCACTGCCGGCGGGCACGGTGGGGGGGCCGACGGGTAAGGGCCAGCTCCGTTTCCTCTTCCTGGCTGCTGCGGTACTCCCACCCCTAGGGGGCACCACCCCCCATATCTGTCTGCCTCATACTCAAGCCGCAGCCTCTTCTAAGTCTTCACTATCAGTTGGATCGAGCTGCTCTCCCTCCTCCTCTAACATTTCTTCCTCTGAGTCACTCACAAGTTCACTGCATTCTTGGTCCCGCCCTTCCACATGTAGGGCTGAGAACCGGTTTGCCTTTAAAGAAGGGCATAGGGGTCTCCTTGAGACCCCCTCTTCCCTAAGACCCTTCTCCTTTTGTGAGGGCTGCAGTCCCTCCTGCTTTAATTCTTTAGGATCCTTTTGTCTTTTTTCCCTTTTTCTTTTAGGCCTATTTTCCTCCTCTTTACTGGATGCTGACTCTGATAGACTATCCTGATGCCGTGTTAGTACTTTGCATCCTTCCTGGATTAAATCAAACCCTACCTCCTTGAGGCAAGTGCGCATCATCAAAAAGACAAGCCACAAGGGAAGAAGCAATGCAAGCAAACAATAAATATCTAAATCTACAGTGAACAGCATACCGGGGGATACTTACCGACGTCCCCTCTCTGCGTTTTGAGTTCTGGCTCCTGTTCGGCCTCTCGCGCGGGTCCCGGGTTTTGGCACCACTTGCGGCGAATGCCTTCTCGGCCAGCGAGAAAAAACGACCTCCACACCAGGAGTCTTCTCAGATCACGCTTTATTGGAGAGCCTTTCAATTGATGGGAGAGCTTGAGCGCGAGAGAGTGTGCACCCAAAACATGGCCGCTTATATAGGGAATAGGAACACGGGTCTTTCTATCATTGGTCATCTGCCTTTCACCGTCACCAGGTGCCATGGGATTGGCTGGGGACTCTACGTGGCTCGCGCACACGCAAAGCCCAGGACCCACCGTCCGGCCAAGCACTGTCTATTATGGACCTCAAAGCTGCAAGGGAGTGGGCGGCGCCTTGTAATGGCGTTCGCCCCGGCTCCCTGCATCTATTGTATATGCTTTAGGATTAAAGGGAAGTCTCCAATAGCCATACACTCTTTCTGCTCTAGCCGTGCCTACAGCTTCTTGTAAATCTCTTACAAACAATTCCTTCTGCTGAAGTGACGTCATGAAACCCCCAATACATTTATATTTCCATATGACTTGTCTAATAGCATCCATAAGAGGGGCTTTTAGGGTAGCACTTAACTCTGGTGAGTTAGTCATGTTCTCAGGACACTCATCAGATGTTGGAGTCGTCAACACTTCCAAGAAAGAGCCTTGAATAAAGGAACGTTGAGCATGAGTAAGTAGAACAAGCAGCAGGAACAGTAAAATATTAATAGGCACTCCTATACAGCAAAGAAAAGAAAAACAGGAACACATCTTTCCCAAGGGCTTGCCAGCCTTTTCAGGAGGTAGGCCTCTTTGAAGCCCAATTCTCAGATCTGAAAGCAGGTTTCCCATGCTAAGCAGACTCCACCGGAGTACGTGTGGCAGTTTTCTTTCTTATTTTCTTGACCAATAAATCAGCAAGACCTCAGTCAGCATTTCTCACATAGGACTTTTCAAATGGGTTGGTTAAATAATGACATGAGCTCCAGTCTTCTGAGGACTCACTCATCTGCTTAGGAATTGATGCAAGCTGTTGGAAAATAGCTCAAAGAAGGATGCCATTTAAAGCCTTATAACGTTATTCTTTACCAGAGTATTCTCCAGCTACTTTGGTTGTTGAGAATGTCTACAAGAGCAAGCATTCTGTGGGAAACAGGGAGACACCTTATGACCATTACTTAATAAGATTTCCAAGTGGCTTGCTATCACTTGTACTCCATTTTGCAAGTCGAATCTGTGAAAACCTATCAGTTTTAAGAGATAAGAGGAGTGGTAAAAATACTTCTAGAGAAAAATGCATCTTCAACATATTTGGTTCCAAGCATTCCGTCTAAGGCATATTCATCAAGTAGTGAAACTTTTGTTGGCTGTAACTATGTGTCTTTCTCCAGGTATACATGTGTGTATGTATGTGTGTATTCATGTGTATAGGAGCATACATGTGTACATATATAAGGGCATATACACACATATATGCAAATATAAAAAATATACATACATAATATATGTGCGTATATATCAGCTGTTCAGTGATTTAATCTATAGTTCCTGCACATTGTCATTCACACAAAGTGTACATGATAAACTGCTCTGAGGATCTTTGCTCTATGATGGTTATCCTTTGTACTCACTTCTGCCACTACTTTGTTTTTCATCCCTGTGAACAGGGATGAAAATCTATCCATAGGATAGCTTTATTTTCATTACATGTATTTACTTACTGATAATAAAAGAAATGGGTTATTTATAAAAGAAAAAATATCTTTTAGGTAAAAGGATAAAGTATCTTATCCATCCCCATGATTCCTATGAGATAAAATTTATAATAATAGTAAAAGTGAAAAGGAATTTTTAGATCTGTTGTTTTGCCATTTAGCATTGCAAAGAATAATATCACATCACTGCTATAACTCTTAAAGAATGCCATTGTAACTGATGGTCCCTATCATGTTCTCCCAAAACCAGTGGATCCTGAAAGATAATAGTACACCAGCAGAAATGCTAAGTAGCAGACATGGAGCATGAACGAGAAAGCAAGTGAATGAGATAGAGTGAAAGATAGAGAGAAATATCATAATACTGAAAGTGCATAACAGATAAATAAGAGCTGTATGAGAATATTCATACAGCTATTTTTAGATTCTACATGTACATTTGAAGGTATTTAATGTACAATAACCCACCAACATAAAATATAAAGTGCTTTTGATAAAAAACTAAAAATTACTCAAGAAATTATAACTGCAAAAACAATTTTCACAGATGCAATCTCTCAGAGATATTTCATGACTTTGAGAATAATAAAGTGGCTGAAGTTAATATAAATTTAGTAGTATGATAATTCACAAAAATATAAAAAGATATTCATATATTTCAATATATAACCCAAAGATAAAACAAATGTTCTTTAGATGATTTTTTAAAACACAGTTTCTCAGGAACTGGGAAAGTGGCTCAATGGTATAGTGCTTGCCTTGCATGCATGAGGCCCTGAGTTTGATTCCTCTGTACCACATATCAGAAAAAGATGGAAGTGGTGCTGTGACAAAAGTGGTAACGCTAGCCTTGAGCTGAGTAGCTGAGGGACAGCACACATGCTCTAGATTTCAAACCTCATGACCAACAAAAACAGAAACAAAACAAAATACAGTCTCTCATTTTTGTAGCCTCAACTCTGTAATACGTCTGCTTCACCCTAGGGCTAAGATTTTAGGTGTGGACATTTATCAACACTCCTGATTCAGATTCTACTTGATAAAATTTTTAATCAATATTTTGTTCTTAAATTTGCTATTTGTAAACTCACATGCACCTATAAAAATGGTTGACCATCCCAGTAACTTTCTCAAAGTACCTCCAAAAGACAATTTACAAAACTTTGTATTATATTACTACAAGGAAAACAATGCTACAAATAAATAAAAACAACAATTAAATAATCATGATTAATAAAATGAAAAATAAACCAGTTACGTGTTTCCAGTATTTGAAGTGTACTACATATTAGATTTTACTATATTCTCATATTCCTGTACATTTAAAACTGGCTAAGATTATGATGTTCAACAAGAGTTTTATAGGCTATGAGTAGTCTTTAAAGTTACCCACTAAGATGACTATTTATGGCTCATCACTTGTTGCTCGCTAACATATAAAGTAAGGAAGCTCTAAATTGTAGTTAACAAATTCTTAACTCTTTACTCTGCTTCTTTAAACAAAGACTTTGCAACTTCTCATTAGTAAAGTTTCTATAAATTCTGAAATATAAATACTTAGTAATATATGTCTGCTACCATAAATCTTAACTACTTCATGGAAAATTTTTATGACCTGCCAAACAGTCCCTATTTTGGCATATTTAAGCAAATTCCCAAAATTAAACCCATTTAAAGCATTAGAACTTTAACAACCTTAACCCTTGCTGCAATGTTCATTATGACAGGTGCCTTGTAGAGAATAATTGAACTCCTCCTTCTACACATCTCTTGAACCACAATTATTTGGAATTACTTTGTTTTTGACATATCAATTTTGAGTTTCTTCTTAAATATGTGCTTATGTAAGAAATAAATATTTCATGACCATTCTTTTGCATTTACTTTTTGTTGAAGTGTCTAATTTAAGAAAACCAATTACACTTTATATATAAAAAAAAGTTCTGTGCTCAATTTGGCAGCACATACCCTAAACCTGGAATGATACAGAGATGATGAGCATAGCTCCTTCGAAGGATGACACACAAATTCCTGAAGCGTTCAATATTTTTACAATGACAGACGCTGGAGGGAATGTGGCCAGAAGTAAACACTACTGAATTCTTGGTGAGACTGTAAACTTGTCAACCCCTTTGAAAAGCAGAACGGAGGTTCTTCAAAAGATTCCACATAGAGATCCTCTATGACGCAGCAATCCTTCTTTTGGGCATTCACCCAAATGATCAGAAACAAGACCATACTAAAACTACAAGCACAACTATGTTTATTGCAGCATTATTTACCATAGGTAAGATATGGAACCAACCCGATGCCCCTCAGTACATGAATGGATCAAGAAAATGTGTGTGTGTGTGTGTGTGTGTGTGTGTGTGTGTGTGTGTGTGTGTGTGTGTGTGTGTGTGTAACTGTGACCCCTCTGTACAGTACTTTTACAACTAAAAACATATAAAAATGTTCTGAGATGGAAGAGTTTATTCCCCCAATTTTATCCATATAATATTGTTAACAAAGCAGATTTTTAAATACTACGTAGAATGTGATATGTATTACAGAAACCATTACATGTAATGAGCAACCAGAAATAATGTTATCAATTGAATATGCACTGCTTCCAAGGAAGCCAGATGGATAATTTCTCATGCTCTAAATCAAACTGGTGATCTTATGTCTTGATAGTGTAAAAATATCAGGGACAGAATAATGAAGGAATTACAACTGAGGTGAAATCCATATGAAAATATACAAACCTGATAAAACATATAAGTATCTGAGCAGTATATTGTGTTTTAAATCATTTACGCTACATTGTAAAGATAATGAAGACCTATTAGAATGAATTAACTTTTTGATATCCTATCGTAGCTCCTTAGAAGGATGAACTCTTTCCTCATTCTTGTAGAGGCTTCATCAGATGAGAGGAACTGTATTTTTTTGTTTGCTTCCTTCCATTTATTCTTCACTCTGAAATATGAGCTACATGATACTGAAATACACCAAGGAAAATTAAACACACAGGCTTTGGAAATATCAATCAATGTAAAATAAATAAAATACGTATAACCTTGTAAAAGGTCTAAATAAATTAATTTATATAATCTCAAGTGTAAACAGAAAATGATTTAAGCAATGTCACGGAATTGAAAAATGATAATTTTTAGGAGATACTTAATTTTTTCTTTTCTACTGCATTGAATTAATTATTGATTTTGTATAGAGAGATTAAAGATGAGATTAACAAGAAACTTGCTTAAAACTGGGCACAAATTCTGAATAGACATGTATTCCAAAATCCATGAAAATCGCCAGTGGGTTTACAAAGTCCAGTGGGTTTACAAAGTTGTGTTTAATGCTACTTCTATGCTGGCTTAAGCTTTGGGAACAGAAGTCATTAGAGAAATGCAATTCAAAATTACTATGATACTCCTTCATAACTATTACAACTCTTATTTTAAAAAAATCAAAGGAACCAGTTGTAGTGGGACTCAATTTGTCCTAGAAACCCTCTAAGGAGAGAGCAAGATGAGGCATTGGCTTAAGTGAGCTGCTCAATGTCTGCCATCCCCAAAAGAAAAACATTGGAGTGAAGCTCAAGGCCATAATGCCTTTGGGCTTGGGTCCTTCCCTTGACGATAGCATCTGCAAGTTGATCTGCCTGAGATTATACCTGAGGTGTGCCCCCAGGGGAGTGTGAACCCACTCTAATGGGTCCCCCCTTTTAATTAAAACTGCAGAAATCAATGTAACACCTCCAAACCACCAAAGGGAAATGGGCTCAAAAATAGAATTCCTCTTCAGTAAAACTTCATCCAGGGCTTTTTGGAACTGCAAAAATATTGCCCAATGGCTGTCTGTAATTGTAATAACTTCTTGGTGCATCCTGCCTTTTAGTAGGGCAAATAAGGCACACACTATCTTTAGGGACAGGCACCCATGGCAACAGCCAATTGATTTCCCCTAAAAGGTTCTGAAGTTGGGTTAAGGTCAGAGAGGTTGGAATATCCAGCAAAGGCTTAAGGAGACTGTCCTGAGTCAAGGTAAGGTGGAACCAGAGCACCTTAAAAGGAGGTAAATTTTGAATCATATTGAGTGCTATGGTGAAGCCCCCCTTTCTTAATATGGTGCGAACCTGGGCCAGAAGGCCCTCCAGTTGTCCTAGGTCTTGGTGCCCCACGATTATATCATCCGGGTAGGCAAACACAAGGGAGGTATCTGAACCCAACACAGGCCCTAGAAGTGTGGACAAGTATTGTTGGCAAAAGGCCAGGTTATTTGCCATTCCCTCTGGCAGCACTGTCCATTCAAACCTCCAATCAGGCAGGGAAAACTTAAGAGAAGGGATGGAGAAAGCAAACTTTTTGCAGTCATCCGGATGCAGGAGGATTGAAAAAAACAATCTTTAATATCAATCACACCGAGGTATATTGTGAAGGTATAGCAGGAGTCCAGGGCATACCTCTTAGGGATGCCTACTAGCTCCATCCTTTCATTTACCTTTCATAGATCTTGGAGCACACACCTAGCCCCAGAGGCCTTTTGAATAACAAATATGGGTGTGTTCCAAGGACTCATAGAAGGGCATATGTACCCAAGGTTTATCTCCACCAGAAGGTGGAGGGCTACAAGTTTAGGTTTTATCAATGGCCACCACTCCACCCAGGTAGGGCTTCCTATCTAAATCAAACTTGGATCCACAATTCTTTTTCCAATTGTATCCCTTAGTGCCCCTGGGTCAGGGTGTAGGGGGAGGTTAGGACCCCTCGGGCCAGTTGGCAGAGGATTGTTGTGAATAGTCCCTCTTAAAGTGCCTCTCCTGCCCACATTTAAAACAAGTCCCTCTCCCCGATGGTCTTGGGGTTCCTTGGCCCTGGGCTGCCAGTGCCTGAGTAATAGCCACAGTCATTGCAGATGTCTGAGCATGTAAAGCTAAAGCTTATGATTGGGACTGGTGCTGTTGCATTCCCACATTCTGTGAGGCCACCAGCCATCTTCTCAGAAAACAATCTCTCAATCCCATGCAGGCCATGTGGTGGTCTGCATTCATCTCTTCCCAGACCAGCAGCTTTACAAACTGATCTTGGAGGTTCCCTGCTGGCAGCTTGTGGTTAATACTCTGTTCAACTCCATCTACAAACTCAACTAGAGGCTCACCAGGTTTTTGTGTAACTCCTGCTATAATTGACTCAGTGGGCCCATCATCCAGTTTGAACCATGTGGCAAGTCCTGCCTGCATCACCTGATCATGGTATGGGCCAGGTATTGCGGCATGTTGGATGCCAGTGGAGTACCATTCCCCATCCCTTTTAACATGGTATAAGTAATAGGTATCACAGATTGAGCCTGCCAGTTATTCTCCACTCGCACTCTGCATTCCTCCTTAAAGAAAGCTCACCATTTAATAAACTGAGAACAAGTGAAAGTGAAGAAGGCTTTGGACACATCCAGCCAGTCCTTGGGGACACATGGGTGATAAGCAATGTCCTGTAATAAAGTCTGGGCCCAAGGAGAGTTTGGACCATCCTCCGGCACTGCCTTGTGGAGCTCTTTAAGGTCTTTAGCTTCCCATGGATACCATTCCATGGGCCAGATTTACCAGATACACTTGGGGAAGCAAATCCTGTGGCCCAGGGTCCGGGGTCCTGGGTGGCCCTTCCTTTCCAGGGTAGGCCTCCAATTAGGTTACTTCCCCACCCCTCAACCCCTCCATGGAAGGTTGGTAGGGGTCCGAGTCTTGCAGGTCCTTCTCACAGGTTGCGTAGGACGCTGTACCTCTCCCTCAATCGGGGAAATAGGGTGGGGACCTAGGACCATCCGGGGAACCTGAGTCAGAGGGGGTAACTTTCACCCTCATTTTGATTTCCACTGTGCATGTTTCAGTGCATTCTTGGATGAATTTTACCCATTCCTTTTCCTTCTCACTTCTCAAGTCCTCCTTTATGCCTGCTAGGCCTAATGCTGCCTCTTCCTCTTACTTCTGTGAAATAGCATTACACATACTAAGGGTTTCACTTACCCTGTGAGACTGCTTAGCCTCTGCCGGTATCTTTTCCTTTCAAGCCCCACGTTGGGTGACAGATGTTGGGTCTTCGTCCATCCCACAAAAGACGGATGGGGTCCAAGGAAAGGTAAGTGCGGCTGCTCCCCTGTTCCGTGGCCTCACTTAGCCAGGGAGACAAACAGACACAGCAGTGAGTCAAGTGAAGCAGGAAATTCATTTATTAACTCAGAGCAAGCTCTTTTATAAAGCAAAAAAGACCAGGTGTGCATGGGAGGGGAGGAAGAGGAACCTTATCATGCACCTAAGCTTCCACGGGATGGTTAGTCATGGAATGCAAAGCAAATTGGGCTCTTCCCACACAACTCCCCCTCAGCGCCATCTTTACTGCCCATGTGCTCCACAATCAAAGACCTCGGAGTCAAAGCTGACACTCTAAAAAATTCAAAGGATGAAATAAGTGAAACCCTAGGTCTCCTTGGCACAGGCCAAAATTTTCTTAAAAGAGACACAGAAACACAACAAATTAAAGAAAGGTTGGACAAATGGGATTGCATAGAATTGCAGAGCTTTTGCATGGCAAAGGACATAGCTAGCAAGATCACCAGAAAGCCCACAGATTGGGAGAAGATCTTCACTAAACATACAATGGACAAGGGTCTCATATCTACAATATACCTGGAACTAAGAAAATTAAATGCCCCAACAATAAATCGTCAAAGAAACAACTGCCCAATAAATAAGTGGGCTATAGACTAACAGAGGAACTTTGCTGAAGAAGAAAGAAGGATGGCCAATAGACACATGAAGAAATGCTCAACTTCCCTAACCATAAGAGAAATGCCAAACAACATTGTGATACCACCTCACTCCAATTAGAATGGCTATAATGAAGAACTCTAATAACAACAGATGCTAGAGGGGATGTGGTCAGAAGGGAACCCTACTGCATTGTTGGTGGGAGTGTAAACTTGTTCAGCCACTTTGGATAGTAGTATGGAGGGTCCTCAAAAGACTCCACATAGTGCTCCCCTATGACCCACCAATCCCACTTTTGGGCATTTACCCAAATGATCACAAACAAGAGCACACTAATGGTACCAGCAAAGCTATGTTTATTGCAGCATTTTTTACCATAGCTCTAAGATTTGGAACCAACCCAGATGTCCCACCATAGATGAATGGACCAAGAAAATGTGGTATATATACACAATGGAATTCTATGCCTTCATCAGAAAGAATGGCATTGCCCATTTGTTAAGAAATGGAAAGACTTGGAAAAATTATATTAAGTGAAGTAAGCTGTGCCCAAACAAACATAGGTACCATGGTTTCCTTTATTTGCATAAACTAGTATGCCTGACACAAGCAGAAAAGGTCAGATAAGTTGATGGTAGGCGAAATAAACTCCAAGATAAGGAATCAAATGGTTTTTCTTTCTTGCAATTGTTTCTAGCATACTTATGAGATGATTTCTTTGTTGCTTTGTATGTCCTTCCCCCACGGTAAAACCCCTGCTTTCATTGTATTTGAGGTTGATATAATTTGTGGAGGGCTAAGGCAATAACAAACTGTTTAAATAGGGATACAGCTGGACCCATTGCAACAATAAGATGTACAAGATGTTACATCAAAAAATCAACTTTACAACTTTGGCTGGGAGGTGGATTAGGAAGGAGGGTGATTTGAAGGGATTCGAAGGGGAAACAAAGGAGCAGGCAATAATGCTTGATAAGAAATATACTCATGAATGTTGAATGAAGACTGTGGAAATGAAGCTGGAAGTTGTCAATTTTTCGTATAGATAGCAGTTTAGTGTTCCAGTGAACAGTCTTAGCCTAGAGAATCACACCAAGTGTGCTATCACTGTACAGAGAGTTTGGCCAGAGAGTAAAAATTGAGTCAATGAGACAGACCTGAGCACTTGCTTGCAGCTGTGCCAAGGCGGTGGTGGTGGCGGCCATAGCCACACTACATAAACACAGAGAGTCCGGGACAAAGGCACCAGAACCAGAGAGCTAGTGGATTCTACTCAACACCAGCAAGAACTGACAAGGAGCAAATATCTTCATCCTGCAGATCACAGACTAAAGATGACCACGGAACCAACACTCCAGCGTGAGTAGAACCCTGACATCCTCACTCCTTCTCAGGAAGCAAAGGAGGGAAGTCCACCTCTCCCCACCCCCAGCAGCAGAGATCTCCATTTTTGATACTGACAGAGGCCTGGCTGAGGAGCTACCAACAACTCAGGCCTTGGAAGAAAACTGGAGTCATTTAGCAGGTCACAGGAACCTGACCTGACATTCCAGGCGTAGCTCCACCCAAGGGAAAGTCACCAAGCCCAAGCAGAGGATCCTCGTCCCCTACAGGTGTGGAATTCTTCTGGGTAAACAGAGCCAGAGGCTGCCCCTCCCTACAGCAGCCTAGAAAAACAATTGAAATTCAGTATACATAAACCCTGAGAATGGCTGTAGGCTGGGCTTTGTGAGTATATCAGAAGCTATACCCTCAGGGAAAAGCTACTGTTTGGTGAAAGGCCTCAACTCTACCCAGAACCTAGCCTCATCACACCATCTCCAAACTAGAAGAAACAGCCATCTCCTTCTTTGCCATCTCCTTCTTTTGTGATAATCAAAGCAGATCTCTCTCCCACTGAACTAGCGAGGAGGAGGATCACAAAATCCTGGGTAAAGCAGAGCATTTTTCTGCCTGCTCAAACAAACTGACTTAAGTAACCAATCAAGACAGACCAGACAGTAACCACAAGCAGACCTGAGACTCCACAAAGAGATTCGTTAGGACACAAGGGAGATAAAAGATCTTCCCATGCACGCAGCCCCCCCCCTCCCCAATCAAAGAACTCTTTTTTATACCTTTTTTAATTTTTAATTTTTAAAAGTTTTAAAATTATATTTTAAAAATTGTTTTCTATTAATCTTTTTTGTCCTCGCATAATTTTTATTTTAGGTATGTGTGTGTGCGTGTGTGTGTGTGTGTGTGTGTGTGTGTGTCTGTGTGTGTGTCTGTGTGTCTGTGTGTGTCTGTGTGTGTTTTAATCTCTACTGAGTTTTTGGTCATTTTTTTCTTTTTTCTTTTTCTCTTCTTTTTTTTTTCTTTTTCATTTTTTTCTTCCCTTTCTTCTTTTTGGGTGACTGAATTGCTGTTTTGCTCATCCTCAGATACATACCTGTCATCGATTATTAGACTTTATCTCCCCTGTGTACATATTTAACCCAGAAATTTATTACTCAATTCAAAACCTCTTAGGCTTAAATTCTTTAAAAGTAGTATTATCTCCTTCTACCTTTATAATTTTAAGAACTTTTAATCATAATTTTTGTGTTTCACTTTTTGTATTTAAATTTTTGTTTTTCCATTTTCTCTTGTTTTTTTAAGTCTCTCAAATAATTCTGCCCAATCTATTTCCCTCTCTGAAATTAGGACTTGGTCAAATACACTCTCTTTTTACCTACCACATCCCTCTAATCCTACTTTTCCCCACATTTCTCTCTAAACCTAATAACTTCTCGTTTGCAAAATTCTTCTTTTCTGTTCTTAACCCATTAGTACATAGTTGTTTGATGTTGAATAGATTGTATCTATTGAAGTATGGAGGTTCCTCTAATGACTTCACATTGATCTCCCCCATGACCCAGCAATCCCAATTTTTGGCATTTACCCAAATGGTAACAAACAAGACTATACTAAAGCTACCAACATAACTGTTTATTGCAGCATTCTTTAAGAGAGCTATGATGTGGAACCAATCCAGATGCCCCTCCGCAGATGAATGGATTAAGAAAATGTGGTATATATACACAATGGAATTAATTCTATGCCTCCATCAGAAAGGATGACATTGACCCATTTGTTAAGAACTGGAAATACTTGGAAAAAAGTATATTAAGTGAAGAAAGCCAGGCCCAAAGAAACATAGGTCCCATGGTTTCCCTTATTTGCAATAACTAGTGTATGTCTGAAACAAGCAGAAAAGGTCAGATAAGTTGATTTTACGTGAAATGAACCCCAATATAGATATTCGTATTTTTTTCCTTCTTGCATTTGTTTCAAACATATTCAAAAGATGATTGCTTTTTTGTGTTCTATGTCCCTCCCCCACGGTATAACCCCGGCTTTCATTGTATTTGATATTGATATAGTTTGTGGATGGGAAGGGCAAAAGCAAATAGGGATACCGGTGGACCCATTGCAGCCATGAGATGTACAAGTCGTTATGCAGAAATTCGAACTTTACAACTTTGGGCAGGTCGGGGAGGGGCTGGGGGGTGGTGGAAGATATGAAGGGAAGGGGAAACCAAGGGGGAAGCAATAATGCTTGATAAAAATGTACTCATTACCTTTCCTCTGTAATTGTAACAACTCTGTATGGTATTTTCATGATAAAAAATTTTTAAAAAGGATGTAAAATATTTTGATTTTAAAACATTATATATATATGTATATGTATATATGTATGTATATATGTATGTATATATGTATATATATGAATATACATATATGTATATATATTCATTACCTTGCCCATGTAATAAAATCCCCTCTGTACGATATTTTCACAATAAATAAATTATCTGAAAAAAATGGTATCAGTCAATAGTGCATATAATTTTATTTTTCATTACAAACATAGAATGTAGTAAAAATTTTCTTAGCAATTACCCTGCACTAGGTTGTGGGCAGATTCTAATGGAAATAATATACTGTGTTTATGTAGAGAATTAGAGCATCCAAAATTTTAATATGCTTGTGGTCCTAAAACCAATACCTTGCTGATATTGTGTGACAAATACAACTTCCTATAAGTACAGAAGTTTTCCTTGTATCTTTTCAATTTATATTTTTATTGTAAAGTCCCTGTGCAGAGGGGTTACAGTTACGTAAGTAAGGTAATTAGTCCATTTCTTATTGAGCATTGTTACCCCCTCCTTTGTCTTTCCCCTACCATTCCGCCCCTTCATACCTCCCCAACATGTCGCTTCACCCCTCCCATAGAGTGTCTTGTATATTTCATTGTTACAATGTGGCAACCTGTGTCCTTTCCTTGTATCTTCAATGAAGAAATGCTGGCTTGATTTATGCTGATTCTACTGTTGTAGACACACCTAAAATCACTCGCCAAGTTCAGGAGTACAAAATGAAATGCATAGCAGAAACATTGGAACATTTCAGAGAAGATTAGCGTGGCTCATGTACAAGGATGACAGACAAATTTCTGAAGCATTCCATACTTTTACAACAGATGCTGGAGGGGATGTGGCCACCAGGGAACCATACTGCATTCTTGGTGGGAGTACAAAACTTGTTCAACCACTTTGGAAAGTAGTATGGAGGTTCCTCAAAAAACTCCACATAGAGCTCCCCTATGACCCAGCAATCCCACTTTGGGACATTTACCCAAATGATCACAAACAAGACCATACTAAAGCTACCAGCACAACTATGTTTATTGCTGCATTCTTTAAGATAGCTAATATATGGAACCAACCCCAATACCTTAGCAGATGAATGGATCAAGAAAATGTGGTATATATACACAATGGAATTCTATGCCTCCATCAGAAAGAATAACGTTGCCCCATTTGTTAGTAACTGGAAAGTCTTGGAAAAACTTATATTAAGTGAAGTAAGCCACGTCCAAATTAACATTGGTCCCATGGTTTCCCTAATTTTCAATAACTAATATTTGTCTGGGTTAAGAAGAAAAGGTCAAAAGCTATCTGCATATGACGAGATAGGATGATGTTAAGGGACATGAACCCCAAGATAGGGACACAAGTGGTTTTTTCTTTCTTGCTATTGTTTCTAACATACGTATAATGTGCGATGTGATTTTTTTGTTTCTTTATATGTTCCTGTCTCCTGCTATAACTCCTGTTTTCACTGTATTTGAAGTTGGTGCGCCTACATCTTCTATATACGCTCCTCTAATTTGTGGAGGGGAAAGAAAGAAAACAAAATGCTTAAATAGGGGTACAGGTTGACACATTGTAACCATGAGATACACAAGACACTATGTTGAAAAATGAACTTTACAATTTAGGTGGGGTAAGGGAGGAGGGTTGTGTACTTATGGAGCTGGGAGGGAAAGGATGGTAGGGGAAAAATAAAGGAGGAGGTAACAATTTTTTTTTACCTTGCTCATTACCTTGCTCACGCAAATGTGACTCCTCTGTACATTATTTAGCTAATAACTAATATTATGAGGCAGACTGAAATGAGACTCCAGAGAAAGAGTCAGAAAGACTGATCAGAGAGACTAAAATTGGTCACACAAAGATTGGAAAATAGAATTCCTTGTAGAACATACAAATCATTGAAACCCTGCACATGTAAGGACAAGAGAGCAAAGTCCAGAAATGCACATTTTCTTAGAGGTCAGCTATTGAATTATCAATGGAAATATTTGTATTCTTAAATATTTGACCACATGTGAGAGAAGGCTGAAGAGAAATAAAATGCCATCACTCTGTTTGGACGTCCAATATCACACTAGGAAGTAATCAATCACTGATTTGTAATAAAAAGAGAAAACAATTATTCCAAATGAGGGTTTCATTTCTTTTTCTGTAACAGTTCTTGATTTAGATGCTAGCAATTACCATACAATTGATCCAGTACCACAGCTGAAATGATATTGACCGCAGTATTCCCACATGAAGGAAAAGAGAAAATTAACAGATATCTGAAAAAATGACTTGAGGATGAAATGTTCTAATAGTGATATCTGAGGTTTTGACACAGGTGAAGAAGTGGATTTTCTTTTCTAAAAAATCTCCATTTTTAGCCTGGTGACAGTGGCTTACATCTGTAATCCTAGCTACTCAGGAAGCTGAGATCTGAGGACTGCTATTCAAAGCCAGCCTGGGCAGGAAAGTCTGTGAGACCCTTATGTCCAGTTAACCACCAGAAAACCAGAAGTGGCATTGTGGCTCAAGAAGTAGATCACTCACCTTGAGTTGAAGAGCTCAGGGACAGTGTCCAAGCCCAGACTTCAAACCCCTCGACCAACAACAACGAAAAATCTCCCTTTTCTTGGATTGCCTACATCTTTTCCTATCATTCAACAAAGAAGCCATTTTATCACCCACTAAATTTAAGTCCTAACCTAGCTACTGCTAATAGAATGATTTGGTATCTTTTTTTTTTTTTTCTGTCCATCATGCGACTTGAACTCTGGGCTTGGGCTCTGTCGTTGTCAACTACAAGACAAGGCGAGTGTTCTCCTGCTTGAGCCACAGTGCCACGTCCGGTTTTCTAGCAGTTTATTTGAGATGAGAGGCTCACAGACATTCCTGCCAACGCTGGCTTTGAACAGTGATTCTCAGATCTTAGTCCCCTGAGTAGCTATGATTACTGGCCTGAGTCACTAGCACCCGGCATGTTTTGGTATCTTATGGCAAATGGTTCATATTTGGGGGAAAAAAAACAACTATGGTAACATTTTTTCCAGTCCTTAAACTCTGGGCCTGGGCCCTGAACATGGTTATGCTGGTAGCTTTCATGTGAGCTTGTTGGATTACTGCCCATGAGGGGAATTACTGAGTCTTAAAAGAGATCTCTGTTTAGTCTTTTCAGGAAACTCAGTACTGCATTCCACAGTGGTTGAACAAGTTTAATTTCCCACCAACAGTGTAATAGAGTTCCCAATTGGCTACATCCATGCCAGCATTTACTATTGTTAGTTTCTTGATAAACGTCATTCTATCTGGGACGAGGAATAATCTGTCTTGTTTACTTGTAGATTTGTGGGCACCTTCTAGCTACTATGAATGAATCCATGAAACCTATATTGCTCGGAGTCTGCATTCCTTTCTCTTTTCTCTTAGTATCATTTTCCCCAACCTTTCATTTTCCTTAAGACTAGTGAAAAGTCATCTTTTCAGATGAGTGAATAGAATTCCATTATGTGTGTGTGTGTGTGTGTGTGTGTGTGTGTGTGTGTGTGTGTGTGTGTGTAAGATGAATATAGGCCCATGAGTTCATTTCTAAGTCTTCTGTTTCATCTGTAATTTAGTAGTTCCATACTAAAGTTGAAATGTTTTCTCTACTGAATTGAAGAATATTGTTGGGATTTTGATGAGTATTGCATTTTCAATTTTTGTGGGTCAGTATTGCAGTTTTTGCCATGTTAATTTTTTTTCAGGCTTCATGATCATATGTATATTATGTTCGGAAAACACACATTGCAATTTGGACAAACAGAAGGAAAAGTGTCTGGCAGTAGTTCCAGAAAATTTACCCTCTTAGGCTGCAGGAAGCCTGTCTCCCCCTAGGCCTTTTACTATTATTATTACTACTAATTATTATTATTATTATCTTTAAGTAGTTGTTCAAAGCAGTTTATGAATACAACACATCTTGATTAATGTCACTGCTTTTTAAACTAGAAATATTCTTTTTTATTTAGTTACAAGAGTTTTCAGATTCAATTCTTTTTAAGAATCTTAACAACTAGGTTATGAATAGCCTTTTATAATTACCAAGTCTATTTTTGTCCTTGGCCTAGGCAAGTTCGACATAAGTCATCCAGCCCCCACCTCATCATTAGAGAATGAATGATATTTCCAAATGCCTGAGAAGTATAGCATGCTTTTATTTTCTTACTTTTTAAAATAGGACTTGAACCAAGGACCAGGGCATTCTCCCTTTGCTTCTTCACTCAAGGCTATAATTCTAACACTGGAGTTACACCTCCACTTATGCTTTCTGGTGGTTAACCAGAAATAAGTTTCCTGAACTTTCCTGCCCCAGCTGGCTTCAAACTATGAGCCTCAGATCTCAGGCTTCTGAGTAGCTAAGATTATAGGCATGAACAACTGATGCTCAGCCTTTGTTTCTGTTTTTTTATTGTGATTAAGTGATTACATAATTTCCCAAATTTCAAACTATTGTGGGATCGTGATGCTCAGTTAAACTCACAAACACATTCTATCTTTCCTGGAGCAAATTGTCTATCATGGTCTATAACATTTATGAGTTCTATGAGCTTTGCAATACAGTTATTTCTTCCACATTGGGTGGTATGTACATTTCTTTTGTTTTGCATAGCATCAGCTGTTCCCTCTTTCTCATTTGTTCCCTCCCTCCCATTGCTGCCATTAAGTTGCTTAGTTCATTTTGGTCAATGTCCTGTGCAGCTAATTGGTCCCGTTGTTGTATGTTTTTCCCTGATTCACTCTAGTTCTGTGTTGTCTTCCTGGATCCCCTTCAGTGTACATATATATACCATACATGTGATCAGCAGCATGGAGTTATTTACTTGTGATTCAACCAGATGAGTGGAAGCTCTCCGTTTCTTAAGTCCTGTTAATTTTGTCATATCACTTACCATTTTGGATTTAACATCCACTTATCAGGGAGACCATGTACCATTTGTCTCTTTGATCTTGGCTTACCTCGCTCAACATGATTTCTTCTAACTCCATCCATTTCCATGCAAATGCCATTATTATTTTGTCCTTTCTAATGTCTGCATAATATTCCATTGTGTATAGATACCACAATTTTGGATCCATTCATCTATGATGGGACATCTGGGTTTTTTCCATATCCTGGCTATTGTGAACAATGCTGCAATAAACATGGAGGTGCATGTGTCCTTGTATACTGGTTCCTGTTGTTCAGGATAGATGCCTAGAAGTGGTATGACTGGGTCCTATAGGAGGTCAATAATTAGCTTTTTGAGGAACCTCCAGACTGCTTTCCAAAGAGGTTGTATAAGTGTACATTCCCACCAGCAGTGTAATAGGGTTCCTCTTTCTCTGTATCTCCTCCAGCATTTGTCGTTGGCTGACTTGTGGGCCATTCTGCCTGGGGTAAGGTAGTATCTCAGGGTTGTCTTTATTTGCATTTCCTTCACAACCAGGGATGCTGAACATTTCCTCATGTGTTTCTTTGTCATTTTTATCTCCTCATCTGAGAAGTCTCTTTAGTTCCCTTGCCCATTTAGTAATTTTTTTGTTAGTCTTGGGAGAGATCAGTTTCTTGAATTCCCTGTATATACTGGATATTAACCCATTGTCTGTTATATTGCTGGTAAATATTTTATCTCAATTAGTTGGTTGTCTTTCTAGCACGGTTGTGATAGCTTTAGCTGTTCAGAAGCTTTTTATTTTAAGGTAGTCCCATTTGAAGAGTCTCTCTCCAATTTGTTGTGACCCTGGGACTCTGTGCAGGAAGTTCCTTCCTGTGCCTATAAGTTCAAGTGTCCCTTTTACTCTGTCCTGCAGTAGTTTCACAGATTCAAGTTTGATGTTAAGGTCTTTAATACATTTTGAGTTGATGTTGGTGCATGGTGATAGGCTGGGGCCCACTTTTAGTCTTCTGCATGTGGCCGCCCATTTTTCCTAGCACAAGTGGTTGAAGAGGCTGTGTTTCTTCCATTGTATGTCTTTTGTTCCTTTGTCAAATATCAGCTGACTGTAGGCATGTGTATTTATTTCTGGATATTCTATTCTATTCTACTTGTCTTCAGGTTTTTGTGCCAGTAACATGCAGTCTTTGTTATTATAATTCTATAGTTATGTTTGAAGTTCGGCATGCATATCTCTCCCATGTTGTCTTTATTTCCTAGAACTGTTTTGGCTATTCTAGTTCTTTTGTTATTCCATATGAAATTTGGGACTGTTTTCTATATTTCACAGATGTACATCTTTGGTATTTTAATAGGAATTGCATTAAATTTGTATATAAATTTTTGCAGTATTGCCATTTTCACTATATTAAGTCTGTCTATCCAAGAGCATAGGAAGTTTTTCCATTTCCTAGTGTCTTCTGTAATTTTTTTCTATAACTTTTCATACTTTTCATTAAATAGTTCTTTTACATCTTTGGTTAGGTTAATTCCTAAATATTTAATTTTTCGGGAGGTTATTGTGAATGGGGTTGCTTCCTTTATTTCCTTTTCTGCTTGTACATTGTAAGTGGACAGGAAGGCAACTGATTTTGTGGCTTGATTTTGTATCCTGCTTCTTTGCCGAAGTGATATATGATTTCTAAGAGTTTGGGGATGGAGTTTTGGGATATTGAAGGTATAGTATCATGTCATCTGCAAAAAGGGATAGTTTAACTTCTTCTTTCCCTATGCGGATCCCGTTAATGTCTTTTTCTTGCCTTGTTGCCCTGGCTAAAGATTCCAGAACTATGTTGAAGAGGAGTGGAGACAGTGGGAATCCTTGACTTTTTCTGGATTTTAAGAGAATTGGTTGTAGCTTTTCCCCATTAAATATAATATTGGCTATTGGTCTGTCATAAATGGATTTTATTATTTAAAGAAATGTTCCTTCTATTCCTATTTTCTCTGGAACTTTTAGCATGAATGAATGTTGAATTTTATCAAAAGGCCTTTTCTGAATCTGTGGAGATAATCATGTGATTCTTGACCTTGGCTCTGTTGATGTGTTGGGTACATGTTGTGATTTTTCCCATGGCATCCTTAATTCTGTTAATATGGGTTTCTTGTCTTCTTTTTTTAATTAAACTTGCCAATGGTCCATCAATTTTATTTATTTTTTTCAAAGAACCAGCTTATTTGGTTAATTTTGGCTATTATTCTCTGATTCTCTAATTCATTAATCTCTGCTCTTAGTTTGGTTATCTGGCTCCATGTACTAACTTTAGGTTTTATTTTTTCATGTTTTCTAGCTGTTTTAATTGCAACATGAGATTATTTACTTGGTCTGTCTCTATTTTCTTGATGTGGGCACTGAGGGCAATAAATTTGCCCCTCAGGATTGCTTTTGCTGTGTCCCAAAAGTTTCTTTTAGAGGTGTTTTCATTTTCATTGAGTTGTAGGAATTTTTTAATTTCTTCTTTAATCTCTTCAATTACCCAGGCATTGTTTAGAAGTGTATTGTTCAATTTCCATGTTTTTGAGTAATTTCTGCAATATACTTTGTTATTGAGAACTAGCTTCATTCCACTGTGGTTAGATAGGATACAGGGGATTGTGTCAATCCCCTTGTATTTGCTTAAATTCCTTGCATGAACTATGATATGGTCTATTTTGGAGAAAGTTCTTTGAGCTGCTGAGAAAAATGTGTACTGTGTTTTTTAGGTTGAAATACTCAGTAGATATCAGTTAGTTGGGCTTGAAGTATGGCCTCATTTAATTCAGTAGCTTCTTTGCCAATCCTCTGGTTGGCAGACCTGTCCTTTGGAGAAAGTGGGGTGTTAATGTGTACTAGTATTATCGTATTGGGATCTATTTTATTCTGTAAGTTTGAGAGTATTTGCTTAACATATCTGGGTGCACTAATGTAAGTTGATGGTAGTAATATCCACCTCTTTGATTGTTCACTGTACTAATATGTAAAGTCTGTCGTTGTCTTTTGGTATTGATTATAATGAAAAATTTATTTTGTTAGATATCAGGATTGCTACACCTGCTTTCTTCCTGGGTCAATTTGACTGGTAGATCAGTTTCCAGCCGTTCACTCTGAATTTGTTTGTATGTTTGCCTGAGAGGTGGGTCTCCTGAAGGTAACAGTTTGTATGTTTGGCTGAGAGGTGGGTCTCCTGAAGTCAACAGATTGATGGGTCATGTTTTCTGAGCCAATCTGCAGTTCTTTTTCTTTTGATTGGTGAAGTAAGCCCGTTATTATTAAGAGATAGTATAGAGAGATGCATTGTGGTCCCTGTGATTCCCTATTTTCCTAAGGTTTTCTTCTTTCCTTTCCTCCTGTGCTTCCTCAGTTACACTTTTATTGATGTCTGTCTGGGTCCAGGTCCCTGTTTCTGGTTGCTTTCTTCAGGTTGTGTCCCCCCTCTTAGAATTCTTTGTAATGCTGGCTTAATGTTTATGTATTCATTTAGTTTTTCTTTGCTATTAAAATTTTTCAGTTCTCCATCAAATGTGAATGCTAGCTTTGCTGTGTATATCAGTCTGGGTTGACAGTTATTGGCTGTCAGGGATCGTATGTTACTTTCCCAGGCCTTTCTTGCATTCAGTGTTTCTGTGGAGAAATCTGCAGTGATCCTAATTTTTTTCCCATTGTAGTATAGCTCCTTTTTCATTTTTGTTGCATGCAAGATCGTTTCCTTATTATTCAGATCTACCATTTTTACTATAATTTGTCCAGAAGTGTTTCTCCTGGGATCCTGCTTGCTAGGTGTTCTATAGGCTTCTGTTACGTAGGTAAGACGTTATTTTTTGAGATGGGGAAAATTTTCACTGATTATTTTGTTGAATAGGTGTAACATTTCCTTGCTTTGATATTCCTCACCTTCGTCCATTCCAATTATACCAAGGTTAACTTTCTTGACCCTATCTGCTTGCTCTTGAATTTCCCTTTGGCATAATTTAAGTGATTTTTCCACATCTGTAATGTTTTGGTCCAGTTGGTGTATCCTGTCTTCTGTATCTGACACTCTACGTTCCATTTCGTTCACTCTGTTAACTGTGGCTTCCATTGTGGTTTGCATGGAAGAAATGGACTCATTTATGGATTTGATGTTCACTCTCAAAGTACTGATCTCACCTTTTAATGAAGTGTATACTGCCTCTATTTTTGCACTGATATCACTTCTCAGTGAGGTGTGTGCTGCTTCTATTTTTGCGCGTACCTCCTGTTTTAGATCCTGCATCTCTTTTGATAGTTCATCCCTGTGATCTTTAATTTTCTGATCTATTTCTCACTTTATTTCCTGAGTCATTGCCTCCAGCATATTTTGGATGTAGCTTTTGTCTTCCATTCCTGCTTTGCTCCCACTAGGGCTCTCCCCTGGGTGGCTGCTGGCTTTTGGGGATAGCTTGCTATCCTGGGTGTTGATAACCCTTGTAATTTTTCTGATTTTCGCATGGGGATTCAGGGATTATTGGAGACTAATCTGAAAATTTGTTTTGGTCAATAAGTGTCTGTCTTTTCTTGGTTGCTGTTTCTCTGCTGGTAGAGAGAATCTGTACCTGATCTCGGTTCTGTTGAGGGCCGGCCTCCAGCTGCTGGTCTGACAAATATAGAGTTCTCAGTTCTCTGTTTTAGATCACTGGCAATTCCTGTCTTTGGAAGAGTTGAGCAGCCCAGATTGCTCCTACAGGTGATCTTGGCGAGTTTGGATGTGCTGGATGCACTGTCCCAGATGCTGGAGTTTGCTATGGGCTCCTGATATTATTTTTGGTGGGTTGTGGGCTTGAACTCTGGGTTTGGGCACTGTCCCTCAGCTCTTCAGCTCAAGAATGATACCCTACCATTTAAGCCAAAACTCTTCTGTCTCTTTCTGCTTATGTGGTGCTGAGGAATCAGATCCAGGGCCTCATGCACCCAAGACAAGTACTCTACTGCTGAGCAACCTTACCAGCAGAGCTCCTGACTATTATCAGGTGCTGGTGGCTTGTGTTGTTCAATTTCCAGCCTAGAATATATGGGTTGGGTTCTGGTAGGGTTTAGGCTTCTCCTTTCCTGAGCCCCCAGGTCTTTGCTGTCACAGATGTGCTTCCCAGGGGACGCAGTTCCCTGTTTTTCTCCCCTCTGCTGAGGCACATGCAGCTTCTTACTTCAGTTGGGAGGATTTGGTTGTGTTGCCCAGTCACCGGATCCCCAGACCTGGTGCCAGTGCCCGTCCTGGGACATGCCGGTTGGACCTATGCTGCTGTGTATCCTGCCTAGTTTATGCAGCCTGGGGTACTCAAATTTCTTCCACTGTTGGGTGTCTGGACCCAGAGGTGCTGTTCCTGGCTTGGGCATTTAAGCTCCCTACCAGGGGTGCGCTTGCTCTAGCCTGGCGAGCTGAGTGTGCTTCACAGTCTGGTAGAGCTCTAGAACATTTCCCAGTTTTAGTGGGTCCTGTGGTCCAGGTGTTGGGATAGGGTGTCTGAGTCAGGGTCGCGGGATTCCCACCAGCTCTGTTCTCTCTTAGCTACTGTGGGATACTCACCCAGGTGCTAATTGTTCTTTTTGTGTGATGTACATCATTGGTTGCCGTTGAAATCAAGAATTCAATTAAGGTGGTTGTGGGCTGGGCTGGGTGGTGGTGGCTCTGTGAGTTTCTCTTTTGTCTCTGCCTCAATTGATGCTGTTAGGGTCCAAGCTGCAGGATGGGCCTCTTTCCTCCACCCGAGGGATGGGGGAAGGGCCTCCCTGCAGGTTCTGAGCGCTGGGGTATGTCTCTGTTTGTACTCTCTGGATCAGCATCAGTTCTTTGCAGGTCTTCTGCCTTGTTTTCTGTGGGCATCCCATGTAGCTCTGGCACTCCTGCCGAGAGGCTGAGTTCCTGGCTCAGAGGTTTCTCTGTTCATTGCGGTTTGCGGGTCTGACACCGGTACTTCAGACGACTTCTGCACAGGTGATCTTCAGGTACTGAGCACTGCGGTTTGTCTCCAATTGCGTTCTCTGGATCACCACCATTTCCTTGCAGGATTCTGCTCTGGTGTTCTGTGGCTCTGTGTAGCTCTGTAATTCTTGCCATGGGGCTGAGTCGCTTTGGCAGGATGGAGCCTCTCTGCTCGGATAGAGAGTGAGGGGTGGGGTTGGGATCTTTGTGCAAGCTCTGGGCTTGGCGGTTTCTTCAGTTCGTCGCGATCAGCGGGTCTGACACCGGTACCTCAGGCTGCTTCTGAGCAGGTGATCTGCAGACAAACCCCTGTGTCTCTGGGAGTCTGGCAGCCCCTGTCGGGCTGGCTGGGTGTGGTTTGGTGCATTGCTGCATGGCCAGTAGAGGTTGGGGAAGGGGTCTTCGCACTTCTCTTTTCTGAAATTCTTTTTCTCTCTTTTTTTTCCCTGCCTTCTGTTTTTCTCTCAGTGTTCATCTTTTTGTTCTTGTCGGTTTCTTGGGGGAGATTAAGCGTTGGAACACGACTCTCTTTTTGGTTGGGGAGAGCTGTGGCATTTCCCTACTGCCCCTTGCCATCTTGCTCATCCATCCAATTTTTATATTTTTAAATATCTATTTCATTATAAAGATGCTGTACAGAGCGGTTACATTTACACGAGTAAGTTACAGTTCTCATTGAACATTGTTACATACTGCAGTTTTTTTTCTCCCCCTGACTCTTCCCTCCATTTCTCCCACACACATTACATTGTAAATTAATTTCTGCCATAGTGTCCTGTGAGTATCATTGTTGCAATGGGTCACCTTTTGTACTTCTTTCAGTATTTTGTTATTTCCCTTCCCTTCCCCCAATCAGATAAATGCATATACAGGATGCAGAGTACCAGAATCAAAGACAGGAATTGCAATGAATAAAACCAATAGGAAAAGAAAAATGATATAAAGTAAGAAGAAAGAACTAGCTACAGTATATTGGCTACATCAAGCTTGACAACTAAACAAAAGAAGACCTGTTGTTTCTATGTCTTCATTTCAGTTAGCATCATTTTGTATGGTCACATATACATTCACACCTCCTGAGCTATAATGATCCACTTTCAGGAGTAACAGGCTAATGTTAATAATTTCAAGTGAGAGAAATCATAGAGCTCAAGTCATTTTGCATATGCTAGGAATTGATACAATGCGCAAAAATTACATGCATTAATAACTACAATGCCAGTTTATCAGTGCAGTACTAGGTGTCCCTTGGCTGGAATCCCTCCTGAGGAAACCTAAGGCAGTTGGTGCACCTGTCTTCTGGGCTGGATTGAGGGCCTTGCTGGGCAAACAGCAATCCATTCCTGGATCCCACTTACAACTTTTTTTAGTAGACCCCCTACAAATCTCTCTCATCCCAATAACAGCCTTCTGGCTTTCAAGTGAGGTTATCTTTCATATCTCTTAGAGCTCTCCACACCTTTGTCTAGAACAGCTTTGTTCCAGGGCCCACATTCAGCAGCTTGTTCTAAGAAGAGTAGTAGCTATTTTGCTAGCCAAATATATTCTCTGCCATCTCCTCCTCAAATTAGTCTTTGGTGTCAGTATGAGTCTGCTCAGAGGGTAGAGCCAGCCTGGGATGGCTTTGAACCATGATCCTCAGAACTAAGTCTCCTGAATAGCTGGGATAACAGGCGTGAGCCACCTGCACCCGGACATCATTTCTTTCTTTCTTTTTTTTTTTTTTTTTTTTTTTTTTTTGTCGGTCGTGGGGCTTGAACTCTGGACCTGGGCGCTGTCCCTCAGCTCTTCAGCTCAAGGCGAGCGCTCTACCACTTGAGCTACAGCGCCACTTCCCGGACATCATTGCTTAATTCCAGGAACATTTCAGGGGGTGGAATAGCACAGCACCACATACATTTGTTAGCAACTGCCCCAGGTTGAGCCAGATGCTCAGACCAAAACCACTGACCTTGATATTGCCTTTGGTGTCCAACAGGATGTTGTTGGACTTAAGGTCTTCGTGTGTGATTCTGTTTTGGTGTAGGTAGTGAGCAGCACTTAGAGTTTGTATGATGAGCCTCCTGGTTTCATCCTCATACAGGCGGCACGCTATTCAGATCCACCCCAGGAGGTATCCCCTAGTGGCCAGTTCCACGATGATACATACATACTCTTCCTTCTCCAACACCTGGTACAACCTGATGATGTGTTTGTGCCATACCGTCTTAAAAATGTCCACCTCATTCTTTATCTAATGATGATGACTCTCACTTCCAGGCTATTTTAAATGCCACGTCCTTTTCTGTGACATGGGGATGGGCCACCTTCACTTGTCCATAGGTACCTTTGTCGATGAGCTCATTAATCTGGTATTGTTTGATGATCTCCTCCTTCAAGAAGCTTGAGGATGATTCTTTGTGTCCTTCCATCCTCCCACTATGATGGCAGGTAGCAAGTCTACCTAAAATAAACTTAATAAAATAATGGCAAACCAGAAATAGTAAAAGAAATACCAAAATCCAAACGACAACCAGTCCCCACAACCAAAAATTCATTTAGCCTTGAATCAGTCCAGCGGGTCATCAAGCAAGAGCTCCCAGCTCTGTTAACTGACAGAGGTTGGAGCACAGTGTCTTCCTATATATCCTGCATGGACTCACACAATGAAGCAATCACAACCAGGCATTGTAATCTCTTGGAGGAAATGGACCAATCAGAGTCTGGGCCAGTGAAGTCAAAGAAAAAGTGGACCAATCACAGCCTGCCAGCATTGACATTCTAGCTCAGAGGCCTCAACGACTGCTGCTAAGGACTCCAGGTGGGCTTGAGGTTGCTCTGGTCATTATCATGGCATTTTTGAAACCACTAGGACAGTGCTCAATATCCTCTGTTTTTCTAGAGGACCACTGCATCTTATAAATTGCTTCTCTACCTAATAGCCTCCATTCTTGATTGTCAACTTATTGTCTGGTTCCAACAATGGCATTGCACAAAGGCCTCCCACCTTCTCAAGGACAGTTATGTCCTACAACTTCCTCTTGAGGGTACAAGCTGGCTTTGAGCCACAATCCTCACAATTCACCTTCCTGAGTAGTTAGGATTATAGTTCTGAGCCATTGGTAGGTATTTAGCTCATCTCTTACATTTGGAGACAGTATATTTGTTAGAAAGGTAGGTTTCAATATGTC
Organism: Dipodomys merriami; assembly: GCF_024711535.1. NCBI lineage: Eukaryota > Metazoa > Chordata > Mammalia > Rodentia > Heteromyidae > Dipodomys > Dipodomys merriami. The sequence goes on along the minus strand of NW_027202536.1, from coordinate 162,270 downwards.
CTTTTAGCACTTTAAATTTCTTGCCCTTGCTGTCTAATAGATAATTTAGTTTATGATGAGAAATTAGTCATTATATCATTGAAGATCACTTGGGTGTGATGAATTGTATCTCTGCGTTTTGGGAGGATTTCTGTCTTTGTTTAATTCCAATTTGTCTTAGTGTGGACTTCTGTAATTATGTTAATTTTTTGACCTTGTAGATACCTGCATAGAAGGGTTCATGCTTTAATCAAAACTGGGAAGCTATTGGTTATTATTCCTTCAAATACTATGTATTTCTTTTTTTCCCTCTGTACATTATACATATATACATTATACATACATATTCAAATTGTATATGTGAATATACATATATATATATATACCTACATATTTGTATTATATATGTCTTTATATATATATTTATTTTCACATAGCTTCCACTTTTGTGGTTGTTTATGGTAGGAAGGTTAGATTGATCGTAGCTACTCCATCAAAGTATTAGAAGTTTTCCTATTTATTTCTTGATAAAAATATGCATTTCTTGGCAAGGATATTGAAACACATAAAAAGCACAGCTAGCCCCTCGCCTCCATATCTCTCTAATTTCCTGCCTCTGTCAGGTCTCTGAGCACAGCACCATTACTTATTGGGTTCTTCTAGTGTGTGGTGTGATCTTTTGCAATGTCATGTACTGCTTCAAAGGCCAACAGGTCTGCACCTGCAGGAGGAGCTGCTCCAAAGTCAGCCTGCATGAGTGTACCTGCCTGCTTCTGTCTTGGTGTCAGAGCCCCAGCAGCTACTGGGGTGACCTTAGCAGATGTGCGTGTGCCAGGATTGCAGATTGGTGACTGCAGGAGGCACAAGCACCGCCTCTATTTTTACCCATCAGAGGTCTACGGTGGAGCCTGGGGTTGTTCCCCTGTTGCAAGCTATGCTTGGAGCATGGCTGGGGGCTGCAGAAGCCTCACTTTGGCCTCACATCTGGGGTACAACAGATGCCAAGGATTTTTTGGGCTCTTTTCAGAATATATGGCCAGGTTCAAGAGCAGATGAGTTCAGGGGACCCCTAAACACAGGTTGGGCAATGGAGCTGGGAGGGGCAAGGCTGTCCAGGTTGGCAGGGGTCAGATGATGAGCCTATATTAGTAGTCTGCTGGCTTCCAAATGAAAAGCTAGACTTGCTTGCTACACAGAAATATCCCTCTAAGAATGGTTGCACCAGAGAGTCCCATGGTGGTGGGGAGAAACTGCTAAAGACTGCAGTAGATGGACCAGGGGCACTTGGTGTTCTCCCTAGGCAATTCAATGCTGGCTCTGGCAGGAGGGATCTGAAGGTTCCCTAACACTGTAGATCCAGGGAAGCCAGAGCCCAAGAAGACACCAGGCTTTGCCAGCTGGGCACTGGGCAGGCTGGTAGGTGAAACCTTGCTGGATGGCTTTGCAGAGTCCTCAACCTGGCCCACCTGCCAGCACAATAACCTGCCTAGGATCTCCTCAACTGTAGATCTTGGAGGCAGCAGTTCTTCTAACTTAGACATTCAGTGTCTAGCTTTCTTGAGGCTGATGTGGTCAGGGCCAGTGTGGAGGAGCGGCAGGCCTCCTGCTGGGGGAAACAGATGTCCCTTCCAAGGCATCTTGGGAAAGGGATGCCCTGGAAGTGGACTCATGGAAAGGCTGGTCTGTCCTGCTCAAAGAGAACACCTCCAGTTTGTTTGACTGTTTGGTTGAGTTGGGGGGTCTCCCCTTGGAGGCAGTGATATTAGGGGACTGTATTGGTGAGATTATCTCAAAATTAAACCAACTGTTGATCAAGCAAAAGAGTAAGGCTTGCTGAACTGCCCATGGTTGGTGTAGTTGAGGTCATGGCTGCTTTTGCCTTGAATGTCCTCAAGGATTTGTCACCAGAAGACAAATGACTGGATGCTGGCATGAAGTCCAATGGTTTTAGGAAATTTATCAGAGAGCCCTACTTGGCTTGTATGTCATTCAATAGGGCTAACACTGGGTGCGGAGTTTGAGCTTTAGAGCTGGGCATCACAGCTTGATCTTTTTGGAGGACTATGGATACCTTCTGGATGGTGTTGGACCTTTAAGGGGTCTCAGTACATTTTGAGATTAAGTGTGATCCTCTGAGCTTCATCCTAGGTTTATGACAGGGCTGAGTTCTCCCTCCCTGCTGTCCTGATGCCTTTAGGGTGTGGGCTGGTTTCTGGCAAGTAGAAAAGTTTAATGTGTCTTCTATTGCCTGAGCCTCACTAGGAAGGGCTGTTGTTGGCAAGGAGGATTGTGTAATTGGGAGGTCTTTGTGTTCTTTGAATAAGGGAATCAGAGCACATCTTAGCTTTCTTTTTGAATGTTTAGTTTCTGTGGAAGTCTAAAGACATAAGAGTTTAAGGCTCCAGAGGCTTTCTAGTTTTCCAGACATATCCAGCATTTTTTTTCACCTTACAAAGACACTTCTAACTTCCTCCCTTAGTTATACTCTCCTGAGCCTTTTGGCTATGGCATAAATGAGGAAAGACAGGCAGTGATGTCCTGTTGCTAAGGAAGGCAGTCAGGACTGCCTTGTTGCTGAGAAAAAGCAGGCAGGCCTGTCTTGTTACATAGTTTCATTTTATTCACCAGTGTTGGTAAATAAAGTCTCCAGATTGGAATTCAGGGGCTACCCATGATCATTGCTCATTCGTTTTCCCTGCTCTTACCATACTGACTTTCCATTTAAATTCATTTTTACTTTTCATTTTTTGTCAGAAGTAAAGAGGTGATTAAAAATCTATATGCAATACTAGTTTTTATCCTTGAATTACTAAAATACACGAAGAACATATCAATTCAAGAAGCATAAAATGGCAGATAGGGGCTGGGAAGGTGGCTCAGTGGTAGAGTGCTTGCCTTGCATGTATGAGACCCTGGGTTCTATTCCTCAGCACCACATAAGCAAAAAGAAAAAAGCCGGAAGTGGTGTTGTGGCTCAAGTGATAGAGTGCTAGCCTTGAGCTGACGAGCTGAGGGACAGCAGCCAGGCCCAGAGTTCAGGCCCCACGACTGGACCAAAAAAAATAAAAAAATAAAATAAAATAAAATGGAAAATGGCATGAGTTTGGTCTCTGTCCCTCTACTGTGACTCTCTTCCTCTACTCTGGGGTGACCACTGCGACTAGTTAGATGTGTATCCTTGCATTCAAACCAAATGTGCACAAAGGAGAGGCTATTAAAAAGAGACTTGACCACATCTACCCAAGGTACCCCAAACCTATCTTAGTAGGAAGACAAATTTCCAATTCACACTATGGAGATTCAAACTTCTATATTCAGGTTCACAGACCTTAGCCAAGTCTGTGCTGGAACCACATGACTGAAGATGGTAGCTCATTGTTCACTAAAAAAAGAAGTCTGCAATAACTGTAAATCTCCCCCCTGCCTTTCTCACTAAGTAACAGTATGAGGTATAAGGACTAAGGAGTTAACAGGCCTTTTAGAGATTACTAGACTTTGGGTTTTAACTTTTGTATCTCCATGTTTCGCTTTAGATCAAATATTGGGTCTGTAAAGCAGCAGCCCAAGAGAAAGTGATGTCCAGAACTTGTTTAAGTGTCTCAGACTATTTGAATTTGGTTTTACTGAATTATCTTTTTTCCTGCAATCCACACCTGTGGCCAAATGGGGACTTTCTTACAGTTAGCGGACTGAAGGCCCAACACTGCATCTATTTATGCCTTGTTCTGCAGCCTTGTTCTGGTATATGGCTGTTGCAATCTTAGATTTAGAACCCCTGTCTTTCTTCCCCTCTCTTTCTCCTCCCTCTATGTCCTTCAGTAAACAATTCCAAAATATTTGTTGAAAATATAGCTTGGAAAATTGTCATAACATTAAACAGTATTGTCCACCTTTGAAGCCTGACAATTTTGTTAACACAGGTAGAGAACAAGCAAGATAAAATGTATATGCAATATACAGATGCGCACACCTACACCAAGGGAATATTTTTCAATAAATATGTGATTGTATTCAGTGAGTATAATAATATCCTGAACAATTATAATCTTTAACCACAATCTCAATTTGAACTAATAAATGCTAGAACAACTTCTTGTATCATTTAAATGATTTACTTTTCAAATATTCTCTGAGTTGTTTCCTTAGTGCTATTAGCCACTTCCAGGGTAACTATTAGTCAAAAATTCATTTAATCTTTATCGTATTGATATCATGCCTATTGATATTATTGGCTGTAAAGTTCTCCAAACTATAAACTTTTAAACTTCCCAAGCCAAATTTCTTCCTGTGCCTTAACAGATTGTTTCCTCCAGGTTTTATAGACCTTGAATTCTCCGTGGGAAAAGAAGAGATCTATGTATCTAATATATTTTTAGTATATTTTTAAGTGTGTGTGTCAGGTTTCTTAAGCAAAACATAAATGAATAGGTCTTCCATTTCCTAGACAGAAATGATTAATGTTACAAAAGAAATACAGGTGAATCAGGCCATCATGGGTACTGAGTATTAACAGATATGGGAATTCCCCAGGCAACAGTGTGGAATGTGGGATGTGTGTGTGACAGTGTGTGCGGGAATGTCCGTGAGACTCTTGTCTTCAATAAACCACTAGAAAACCAGAAGTGATGCTGTGGTTCAAGCAATAGAGCACTCACCTTGAGCTGAATAGCTCAGGGACAGCGCCCAGGCCCAGAGTTTAAGCCCCTCAGATGACAATAATAATAATAATAATGATAATAATAATAATAATAATAATAATAACTATTATTATTATAAAGGAAATTAGACAAAGTCCACAACTTAATTGTACAGCAATACAAAATAATGCATAATAGATTTAGCAATAAGTACCATAAAAATTAGATCAAAATATTATAAATGTCATATTTTATATGTATATAAATTTTTCAGAAGGATTTAAGAGTGGAAAGGGTGACATTGATCAATATCAATGGACTCATAAACTGACATATTGAATTGAAAAAAAATGAAAATCATGCTTCAGAAAATAATATATAAATAAATAAAACCAATACTCAATCATTCAGAAAAATTATATATATATATATATATATATATATATATATATATACTTATTCAAATGTTTATGTGTTCCCATATATATTATATACATTTTGTAGTGTCATATTTGACTACATGTGGCTTATATAATTATTTTTAAATATTTTCTTTTTGTTGATCAAAAAGCGAATATCTAGCTTTCAAATTATATGGCGTTCTTTTTTTATTTTTGATATATTTTCATTTAGGAGAAAATTTGAACCTATTATAGAGCATTTTAACTTTTGGAAAGGCTGTACTCATACTGGATTAGCAGGGAAACTGTGCTCTATTCATCTGTAAAGACCTACGAGAAAACCATTCTCATGGTCTAAATCAAAAAGTTAGTTGCTACGTACTGAAGACTAGCTTGTCTTTGTTTATCTAGTTGTGTGTGTGTGTGTGTGTGCGTGTGTGTACTTGCGTGTGTGTGTGTGTGTGTGTGTGTGTGTGTTTGTGCATGCACGTGCATACGTAGGCCTGTCTTGGGGACATGAACTCAGGACCTGGGTGCTGTCTCTGAGCTTTATTTTTTTAATATTATCACTTATGCCACAGATCTACTTCCAGTTTTTTGCTGGTTAATTGGAGATTAGAGTTTTGTGGAGTTTCCTGCTGGCTTTATACTACAAAACTCAGATCTCAATCTCTTGAGTAGCTAGTATTACTGGTGTGAGCAACCAGAGCTCAGATAGAAAGCTATTTTCGTCTACAATTAGGGATTATAATTGTCTTCACTCTAGCCTACCCTTCTCCCTAAGGTATCACCAAATCATGATGTGCTCTTCCCTTATATTTCCTTTCTTTCCCTGAGTTCTTGTCTTTTCTCCCAGCTTCCATCTAACAATACTGGGCACATATAGAAATCATCTTAGCCAAGTGAACTGTCTTCACATTTTATTTCTATTGTTTTCATTTTCCTGGCTAAGTATGTTGCATTCCTTATAACTAACTCCTCACCATAATCATGTTCTTTGAATTTTTTTCTAGAATAGCATATATAATAACTTTTGATTCATTTAAGTGTTTTCTAATTTAGAACATGTGGCTATTGACCAATAAGAAGATACAGGAATATATGAGACCAAAACTAGAAACCAGTATATACCTTTCTTCTCTTCTTCCTCCTCCTCCTCCTCTTCCTCCTCCTCCTTATCCTCCTCTTCCTCTTCTTTCCTTCCCTTCCTCCTCCTCCTTCTTCTCTTCTTCCTCCTCTTTATTCTTTCCATTTTCTCCTTCTTCTCTTATTTTATTATGGTTTAAATCATAAGTTTTCTTCAACAAATGCGCTCCCCAAATCCATGACACTTTCTCTAAGTTTCAATAACCTTTTCTTCCCTCATATTTTTATTTGCATCAATTGCTTGTCTTCAACAAGGGAGTTTTAGAGTGACATGTACAGATATCATTCATCTGGGCTCTGACTTGGTTCAACCGAAACCATGCTACGGGTTTCATAGACTTTGAGGTTGCAATTTCATGGATGTACATACAAAATCAAAGGTTTTCACCCTGTTCTCTTCACCTTTGAAAAAATGACTCATTGAAAGGAATATTATCCTTCACATTTATTTTTCCTTAAAGCAAGTGAATAATAGGAAACATTTTGCTGTGGAAAAGTGAAAAGGAAATCAACAAAGTTGAAATAGTCTATTTATGCTTGAGAACTCTTGCATACTTCACGTACATGCTGTTTGTATTATGACTATTTGATATTTTGACTCTCCATTCATTGATTGACTTCATTACTTGATAGGAAATTTACGTAGTCCAAGATGTATCTCAAGGTATTCTGCAACAGTTATCTGGGAATTTCAGCCATGGAAGACAAGAAGCACATACCTCACAGTAAGCTGGAAATATAATAGAGTTCATTCTTTCTTAATATAATATTTCAGTGAGTTGTTTATACTGAAAATGAAGAAGTTTAATTGCAACAAACATGTTAAAGGATTGACAGGGATCCTCTGTATACTTTGCATATATATATATGTGTGTGTGTGTGTGTATACACACACACACACACACACACACACACACACACACACACACACACACATATATATATATATAATTTAAAAGCATGACTCAGTTTCCAAAAACTTCTGGATAAAATTTTAGGTGTAAAAGCACCAGTAAGTGGCTTTGCACTTACAGATCAGAAGGAAACCAAATTAGTGCCAGGGGGACTTTTGTTCTTTTAACTGAAGAGGATCATTACTGTTGAAGAGAGTCAATCTGAGACTAAATTTTAAAAGATTAAAAAACAGTAAAGCATTTCAGATTGTATTTCTGTGATATAAAAAGATATTTTATTGAATAAAATGTATCTATTATATGGATTCCTTTTAGAAAAGGGCAGTAAGGTCTGCCTGGAAACTACATTATGTTTTTTCTCTTTTCTTAAAATGAGGAAAGAAATGCATGCCACAATTACCTCTTCTACACTTTGTATCATGGAACAGTAACTAGAGAGCACATTGATTTTTAGTGCACTTTTCATTTGAAACAACAGCTTCTACTTTAAGCTGATTAGTGATTCTTCAAGGATTAGTGAGCAATCAAAACATATAATAATCACATTGCTACAAATATGGCTATGTATGCAACATAGTCAGAGATCATGAAAGACTGTACTAATGATATAAATCAGGTTAAATGGTCAATTTAACTTTGGAGATAAGGAAAATGCCTTTGAAAAATAACAAATTTTGCCAGGCACCAGTGACTCACACCTGTAATCCTTGTTACTCAAGAGGCTGAGAGCTGAGAATAGTAGTTCAAAGCCAGCATGGGAAGCAAAGTCCCTGAAATTCTTATCTCCAAGTAACTAGCAAAAAGTCTGGAAATGTAGTTCATTGGTAGAGCACTAGCCTTGGGCAAAAGAAGCCCAGTGACTGTGTCCAAGTCTTGAATTAAGCCCCAGGATCAACACACACACACACACACACACACACACACACACACACACACACACAGCGTTCAATCCATATTTTCAGAATTTGTTTGCAAACTTATTTTAGTAAAGTATTTAAGTCTTTCCATTTCATAACAAATGGGGCAATATCATTCTTTCTGATGGAAGCATAGAATTCCATTGTGTATATATACCACATTTTCTTGATCCATTCATCTACTGAGGAGCAATTGGGTTGGTGCCATATCTTAGTTATGGTAAATAATGCTGCAATAAACATAGTCATGCTGGTAGCGTTAGTGTGGTCTTGTTTGTGAACATTTGGGTAAATGCCCAAAAGTGGGATTGCTGGGTCATTGGTGAGCTATATGTGGAGTGTTTGGAGGAAGCCCCATACTACTTTCCTAAGTGAAGTAAGCCAGGCCCAAAGAAACTTAGGTCGTATGGTTTCCCTCATTTGCAATAACTAGTATATTTCTGAGACAAACACTATCAGATAACTTGATGTTAGGCAAAATGTAACCCAAGATAAGGACCCAAGATTTTTTTCTTTCTTGCTATTGTTTCTAACATATTTATAAGGTGATTTTTTTTTTGTTGCTTTGTATGCTCCTCCCCCACGGTATAATCCCTGTTTTAATTGTATTTGTTGTTGGTATAATTTGGGGAGGGGAAGGGAAAACAAAATAAATTGTTTAAACAGGTGAACCCATTTTAACAATGTAATGTACAAGATGCTATGTCGAGAACCGAACTTAACAACTTTGGTGGGGGTGGGGGCATGGGTGGGGGGTTCGGTGGGAGTGTAGTTGTGGAGATGGGAGGACAGGGATGGTAAGGACAAACAAAGAAGGAGGCTATAATGCTTAATAAGAAATGTGCTCATTATCTTGCTCAGGTAATTTTAACCCCTCTGTACGGTATTTTGACAAAAAATTAATTTAAAAAGGAAAGTATTTAATATATATGGATACACATCTGTGTGTATATAATATAAGTGTAAACCAACTTAATAGATGCTGCACTATAACTTGAAAAACAAGATATATTGTAACACCACATATCAACTCCATAGATCTAGTAATAATGTGATTCTATGTTTAAAATATTTATAAACCTAGACTTTTAAACTAACCTACCTATATCATGATAAAAATTTATCAAGTAGAAGCAAGAGATAGAATTGTTATGGGAGGAAGTTTTTTGGAGGTTGGGAGAGAGGGAGTACTGCAGAATGAATCTCAGGTCCTTGAGCTTTCTAGGCAAGTGCTCTGGCACTTGAGCCATGCCTTCAGCCTAAATATATGCAACCAGTTTTTAAAAACTGAAATAAGAATAAACAAACATATCTATTATTGTTGGTTATATTGATAATGGCAATTCTTACTGGGGAAACTTGGAATCTCAATATGGTCTTGATTTGCATTTCTTTTATGGCCAGAGATGTTGCACCGTTCTTCATGTGTCTACTGGCCATTCTTATTTCTTCTTGGAGAAGCCTATCTTTAAGTCTTCACTACACTTATTAATTGCTGTTTCTGTAAGAATTTGTTTTTGGGAGGTTTACTTTTTTGAGCTCTAAGTATATTTTAGATAAGAGAACCTTGTTGGATGCATAGTTAGATCAACTCCCTTGCTGTGGGCTTTCTATTTATCTTGTTAGCTATGTCCTTTGCCATGCAGAAAATCGTTTGATGCAATTCCATTTATCCAGGCTTTCTTTGATTTGTTGTGGTTCTGGATCTTAGGAAGCTTCTTTCTATATATTTGCTATTTTTGCAGAAGTGATATATGGGGGGTTTACAATTACATGAATCAGGTAATGAGTACGATTCTTTTTGAACCATGTCTCCTTTCATTTGTCCACTCCCAGTTTTTCCTTCCTATTCTCATCCACAGATGTATATTTCATTTTCCACATAGTGTCTAGTGAGTACCACTGTCATATTTTTTCACTTTTTATTCCATCTTTTCTGTGCCTATTCCATCCATGCCCTAGTGCCCTAGTGTATCCTCTGTCTGGGATGTGGTCAAAAGGCAATGCTACTACACCATTGGTGGGAATGTAAACTTACTCAACCACTCTGGAAAGTAGTATGGAGGTTTCTCAAAAGAATAAACACAGAGCTCCCCTATGATCCAGCAATCCCACTCCTGGACATTAATCCAATTGACCATAAACTAGGCCCCACTAAAGCTATCAGCACAAGCTTGTTCATTTCAGTTTTTGTTTTTTACAATAGCCAATATATAGAATCAAACAAGTTGCCCCTCAGTGGATGAATGGATCAAGAAAATGTGGTATGTATATATAATGGAGATTCTATGCTTTCACCAGAAAAAATGATATTGCACCATTCATAAGGAAATTGAAACACTTGGGGAAATTATATTAATTGACGTAAGCAGCCATACCCAAAGAAATACAGGTTGCATAGTTTTCCTCATTTGTGGTAACTAGAATATGCCTATAATTTTAAAAGTAAACACAATAGCTGGTAAAAGAAAAAAATAATAGAGGAAGGAAGTTGGGAGGGAAAAACAGAAAATGAGGAAAGAGGTGACACTGTTCAAAAAAGATACTCAGTACCTAACAAATGTAACTGTAACCTCTGTGTAAATCACCTACACAATAAAAATTTTAAAGAAGAAACAAAAAGAATACACAAACACAAATATTTCAATATACTAGTAGAATGGAGGAAAATGATGAAAGGAGTTTCTGATCAAGAAACATCAGATATTAAGTGCTTAAATTGTAACCCCTTTGTACAACCATTTGAAGTTTAGAAAGAATAAGTGAATTTAAAAAAAAAAACTCAATAATTTGTTTTGTGAATCTATAGTTATTACTTGTAGATATACATAATCACTACTTTTATGTATTGAAATATTTATGTCTTCTCTTTTCTTTTTTCTTTTTTTTTGAGGGGGGGCCCCAGTCGTAGGGCCTGAACTCTGGGCCTGGGCACTGTCCTTCAGCAGCTTTTCAGCTCAAGGCTAGTATTCTACCATTGATCCACAGCACCACTTCTGTTTTTTTTCTATTTATATGGTGCTGCAGGATCGAACTCAGGGCCTCATGCATGCAAGGTAAGCGCTCTACCACTGAGCCACCTTCCCAGCCCCTCTTTTATATTTTTTAATATCTTTTTACTTCTGTATTAATAATAACAATTATGGCAATTTAGGATAATTTATTTCTTCCAAAATTTTAATATTAAAGTTTTTTTTTGATTTAGTACTACATTTGTTTTCTCAGTGTTTTTAAAATCAGATCTACATAACTTTCCAATATTCTTACTAATATTTAGTCACATACAATGTTTAATATATCTCATTCATAACTTAATTCTAGCATACATCAATTTGGATGCATTAGAGATATTTTATTGACCATTTTCTTAGTTTGCAAACTACTACTTACTTTGCTTTGTCTCAAACCCTAAATGCCAAGTAATTAGAAGGCAACTTTCACATTTTGAACATACGTATTTATTTTTATTTTGTTAATTTTTTCCTTATCTCAATCTTTTGCCTCATGTCACTTTATTTTCTTGTGAGGAATAGGGTTAGCATATTCCTTCAGAGAGAGAATTTTGGTGTGAAATGTTCTCAATTTTAATTCTTTACATATTTTACTTTTTTGTCTTCCTTTTTCATTGTCAAGGTGGTGTACAGAGAGGTTAGTTATGTAAATAAGAAAATAAGTATATTTCTTGTCAACTTGTTACCCCTTCCCTCATTTTTGTCCTACATCCCACCTCAACCCTTCCCCCTGAAGTTGTATAGATCATTGTTTACATATTTTAAATCTTTGTATTTGTATGGCAGTTTAATAAGAAAAAGAAACCCAGATTTGGGTTGATGGTTGATAAGTACTTTAAACATATTGCTTTATTGTCATTGAAAAAAATTCTTCCTGTGCCAAGCATTCATCTCAGGGTCTTAAACATGCTTGGCTTCTCTGGCTGCTGCTCTCCTACTTAAATCATGCCTCCAGACAAGCCGTTTGATGGTTTCTTGGAGAAGACTCCTTACAGCATTTTTTGTGTCCTTGCTGGCTTCAAACTCTGATCTTCTAGATTCCAGACTCTTGCTCCACTTGGATTACAGGTGAGACCCTCTGGTGTTGCATGTGTCTAGCACCTTATAGATGTTCCTTTATTGTTGAAAAGTTGGTGGCTTATTATTCTTTTTTTTTAATTTAATTTTATTTTATTTGAGAACATACTGTACAGAGGGGCTACAATTACATGGGCAGGATAACGCATACATTTCTTACCAAGCATTGCAGCCTCCTCCTTTGTTTACCCTTCACCTCCCTTCCCAGCCTCCCCACTCCCCCCACCCAATTATACCCCCCTCCCCCCCCCCCACACCGACATTGTAAAGCTGGTTTTGACATGACATTTTGTACTTCTCATTGTTGCAACAGGTCCACCTGAATCCTTAAACGACTTGTTTGTCCCCATCTCCTCCACATGTTATACTGACATCAAATATAGTGAAAGCGGGGGTTACACTGTGGGGGAGGGACATACAAAGCAACAAAGAAATAATCTTATAAATGCGTTAGAAACACATGCATGAAAGAAACGAAAATTATTCTAAACTTCTGTATTCATCTTATTACAGGTAATGTCAAGAAGTTAGAAATTATTCATGTTATGTTTTATCTTAATAAACGAATACTGACACCATACCATCCATTATTCCTTTATTTTTGCTTTCTTTATTTCTTCTGCATATTTGAACGTATACAAATCCATTCCATTCAATTCCCTTCCTACATGTTAGTTTTACAACATTTTTACTTTATTGTTAGCAGTTAAACCTTTTGTGAATTTTTATTTCAATATTTTCCCTATATTTTAAATTAATTTTAGTTGGAGTGTTTTTTGAAATACTAGCCTTCACATTACTAGAAACCCAGTTACAGATAAACCTATATATAAAACATGCTCTTAGTGTTGTATTTATATAGTCAAGATTTTTGTAATGGGTATTTGAGGCTCTAATAAAGACATTAAATGTTGAAATAAACTGGGAATAATATAAAATGCTATTTAATGAAATTTCTGTCTTGCCTCTACCAGTAACTAATATGTTTTGTCTAAATAAACTCCCACATGGTATAAACCCTGTTTTCATGGTATTTGATGTTGGTATAATTTGGCGAGAGGAAAGGGAAAAACAAAATGTTTAAATAGGGATACAGGTTGACCCATTGTAACAATGAGACATAGAAGACACTATGTTGAAAAACGAACTTTACAATTTAGGCTTGGGGTGGGTTGCTGTAGATATGGGGTGGGAGGGAAGGGATGGTATGGGAGAACAAAGGAGGAGGCAACAATTCTTGATAAGAAATGTACTCATTACCTTACTCATGTAACTGTAACCCCTCTGTACAGTATTTTCACAATAAAAAAATTAAGAAAAAGCATTGTAAGTTTTACATTCTTTTGCTAAGGCTTTCAAATGAAATACCACACACAAGGTGAACTATAAAAGAATTATTTATTTATTCTCACACTTAGAGGCTAGAAGTCAAGCTTGTGCTGGTGTTGGAAGCATCCTCCCCTCCGTTCCATGGGGGTACTGTCTCCGCCCTTGCACTTGTTTTCTTGATACTGTTCTTCTTTAGGCTTATTTCTCTATTACATTTCCTTGTCAATAAAGGATCATAGTTCATTTTCACTGTGCTATCCAATAATGGCCTCATTTTAACTTTTTTCTTGGTGCAAAATCTATATTTTAAGTATTATATTCCTGGGTATGAGGGATGACGGCTGAAAAAGTAAAGTTGGGGGAGGGGCACACTTCAGCCCAGGCACAGATATAAGTTCTTTGGATGCCATCACTTGCATTCATAAACTTACTCTCACAGTAATTTTCATGGGATCTCACATACTTGAATTTGTATTTATTCCACTGTAATTTAATTGATAGCTATCTGTGTGATGTCACTTCGTAAAAATACAGTGATTAATGTAAAAATGTAGAGGGTAAGAAAGGAAAAAATGTAAGAAAGAGAAAACAAAATTTTCCTGGCTAAGGATACAAATGTTTCGCATAATGTATCAATGTCACAACCATTGACTCTTGTCAGTACTTGCAAGTTTTGTTGTCTGTGTGCTGATTGTAAAACAAATCTTCCACGTTTTGAACTTTTTAAAATCATTTTGGGCAATTAAACCCACCAAAACCCAGAAACAAGACCAAAATATGAAGTACTTTATTTGCATATCCAGATTTCCAATTATGTGTCTAGTAATATGCAAATAAGCCTTACTTCCTCTTGAATAAGAATTTGATGGTTGCAATCCATCTCCCCAAATTATATGCCTAATGATTTTTAGAATTTTTGAGAACTACTGTGAAATCCCAAATGCTCATATGAAACTATACTAGAATCAAGAAATATTTGCTCATTGTCATCCAACAACCTTATTTTGCTATATTTATGCATGCACATGCATGAACATATAGGTACATGTGTGAATGATCATTCTCATAATACCTAGATAGTACGTAAACATGTTATCACAAAATCTAGATAATTCAAAGTACAATTCATTTAGAAATAATGGTTAGTATGCTGACAAATGATGTGATTATGACTTGAATTATTGTACCTTGTACTCAAATACTATAAGAAGAAAAGATAATGTGTCTGATAGATATTTCCTATTCAATTGTTCTTTAGTAGAACGTAAAATTTCTTTGCAACCTATTAGAAATTTGTTACTTTTATCCTTCTAGGCACTGGATACTCAAGAGATTGAGAGCTCACAAAGAAGTTCTAAGCCAGCCCATGCAGACGAATCCAAGTGACTCTTGTCTACAAGTAATAAACAAAATTCAGGAGTGGATTCCTGAGTTAAGTGGTATAGCATAAGTTGTGAGTGGTAAAATACAAGTGAGACTGGAATCCTGAGTTCAAATCCAGTAATAATTTTTATGACTATCATACCTAACAACCATTATTTACATAAATGTATAGACTAGTTTATTAATTTTTATGTCCAAGATCAGGACTGTCATTGGCTGGAACTTTAATAATTGAGCCACCTCTCCAAAGCCTAGTGTATTAATTTTGATAAACATTTTAAAGATGTTTTGTTGTCTGTGTGTTGATTGGAAAAGAAATTTTCTGTGTTTTCAACCTTTTAAAATCTTTCAGGGCAATTAAACCCACCAAATCCCAGAAATCTCACCAAAACTTGGAGTGCTTTATTTGCATATCCAAATTTCCAATCATGTCCCTAGTAATATGCAAATAAGCCTTATTTCCTCTTGAATAAGTATTTGATGACTGCAATCCTTCACCCCAAATTATGAGCCTTATGATTTTTGGATTTTTGAATAAGATTTTTTTATTCTCATGTGTCAATACTCTAATGTTTTGCACTAATTTCCTATTGGATAATTTCATTTATGAATTGTTTGGCTAAGGATTACTGTTTTATCCTAAATTGACATAATGTGGCAAAATTATAATGACATACCAAACATACATTCTGAAAAGCTCATTAGGGCTGGGTAATTATAGCTACTTAGGGGTTGAGGTCTGCAGGGTGGTGATTTAAATGCAACTAAACAGAAATCCTCCAAAAAGCGACAAAATATCATCTAATATAATCTACTACATGCTGAATATATTTGAATATGTGATCACAAATGTTATCCTATATACTGTTTTAATAAGTAATAGTATTCCCATTAAAAAGTAATGCTTGCCAAAGAGAATTAAGTTCCCCATTAAATCAGTGTATAAATAAATGACAGACCAGAAAGTCATCAGATTTGAGACCCATTGTTAGCATTTCAAAGCACAAAACTATTCAGTGGACTTTATGGTTCCATTAATGTAGTTGGATACTGAGTTTGAAATACTTCCATGGATGCTCTTTTCCTCCCATTAATAATCAAAATGGCTGTACAGCACTTTCAATGAGTAACCAGAGGATTTCACTCCGTGTTGTGTGGTCCATTCATTGCTTAGTCACTTTTGTAATTTAAACATATTTTAACTGTGTAGTCATATTATTGGAATATATGTAATTGACTGTAATGAATAAATATATATCTCTATAAATAACAATGTTGATTTTGTATTTTTTAAAGCTTGAGTGAATGTATTTCAAAAATGTATGGATGACAATAAAATGGTTCAATGGTAGATGAAGATTTAAAAGTCTTATAATAGTAAAATACTCAGATAAATGTGACATTGAGAAAAATATTGTGGATTCCAGAACAACAGCACATAAATTACAGACAGCACAGATGTGTCTTGGGAAACCATAGCAGATTCATATACAATGAATTTATTGTCTGCAAAAATAAACAAAAAGGGATAGTGGCATAAAAAGTTAGTACTTTTTATATGTTATACAGTTGACTAATTCTGTTAGATTCAATGAATATTTCTAGGAGACTAGTTAGTTGTTTTGCTTTGTTGTGGTGTTTGCCAGTATTGAGACTTGAATTCAGGGACTCATGTTGTATATTGTCACTCATGCAGGTGCTCTACCTCGAGCTACAAACTTTCAGCTCTTTGGTAAGAATATTTCTTGGATTTTTCTACTCAGACTGGCTTCAAACCAAGATCCCAAAATCTCAGCCTCCTCAGTATCCAGGCTTAGAGGGAGCATGAGCCATTGACACCTGGCTTTGGAATTTAAAACATTAAAATAGAAATAAGGTTTTGCATTCATTGTTTGCATTCATTGGATTCATAGTAACAATATCCTACTTGAATTCAGTTCAACCAGTATGTAGTACATATTTACCTGAAAAATGTGAGTAATTCAAAGCCAGGAAAAAATTATTTAAGGACATAAAACTTTTGCTAATTTCATATTGTAAAGAGACAGAAATACTGCAAGCACTATGATTTAATAAGCTATGCTAAACACTGAAATTGCTAACTGATGAATCATGTGAGGATCACAAACCAACTGGTAGGTGTAGATAGACTTCCTGGATAGAATTCATTTTCCAGAAATGAGAGACCAGATGCAGAAGATATATTGTTTAAACAAGACACAGAAATTTTACTTTTATGAAATTATATTGAATCTGGCATTTTGTACAAATTATTAACTTATAGTTGAGGAAATTAGTATTGGAACATTATAAGAAATGTCCATTAGAAGATTCTATTAGAGAAATGCTATTGTGAGTCTGTGGGCATCAGTTTATAGTCACGTTTGTTTCAGAAGACCTATTAAATTAACTTTTGAATGATGTAACTAAAGGCAAGCAATACTTTATATAGCTCAACTGGAACACAAATGCTCACTTAAGCTGAGATCTAGAAATGAACTTTTGGATGAACTGTATAACTCCTTGCTAGAATAAACAATTGGTACTGAGTTACTGAAGAGAAACCCTGTATATTTCTGGCAAACTAATAAAGATAAAGCTTTTTTTATTGTCTGTAAGTAGTTGTACAAAGGCAGTTCAACTCAACATGTCAGTCTATGAGTATAATACATCTTGATTAATGTCACTCCTTCCACCATTCCCACTCCCATCTCTCCCAAATCTACCCACTCCTCAGATTATATGATTTCATTTTCATAATGTGCATTGAATATAATGACTATATCCATTTACCCTTCCTCTTTCCATTTATCTGCCACTGCCTTTGACTAATTCCTCCTGACACCCTACAAAACTGGTTCCTAGGCTTTCTGGTTTTCATTTTGTGAAACTGTTTGCTAGTCTTCCAAGCAGTTACATCACTACAATCCTCCCCAAGGATTCTTTTCTTTAGACAATTTATTTGGGTTTATGTTACATGACTCCTACGTGTTTTTGAATATGTTTATAATTTAATTTATAAACACATGAGAAAAAGCATTCGGTCCTTGGCTGTCTGAGCTGGTTTTACTTTGCTTAACATGATGTTTTTCAGATTCAATCATTTCTTTCCAGTAGTTGACAAAATTCCATTGAAACTATGCACCACAGTTTTTTGCTTCCACTCATCCATTTAAAGACATTTGTGCTATTTGCATAACTTGGCTATAGTGAATAATGAGCAATGAATATGGTTGTATGTACCTTGGCTGTGTATTGGCTTGTAATATTCTGGGTAGATGACCAAGAGTAGTATAGCTGGATTGTAGGGGGAGCCTATGTTTTTTCTTTTTCTTTTTCTTTTTTTGAAGAATCTCCAAAAGTGCTTTCCAAAGTGGTTTTGCTAATTTACATTCTTCCCAACAGTGTATTAGGCTTCAAGCTCTCACATGACCTTTCATTCAAAGCCACCAAAGCCACACTTCCTCTTCCACCTTAGTTAATTATAACTAAGAGACCCAAGCATATTTTGCCTGACTTTGAACCTATTTCCTCGGATCTCAGCCTTCTGAATAGCTATAATTATAGGGATCAACCCCAGCACCTGACTAATATCCATTTATTTGCACCATAGTACTCAATATTTATTAAATACACATAAATCATATGTCTGTAGAAAAATCTATTTTCAAAATAACAGCAGTATCTACAGTGTAATTTAACATTTTATAAACCAAATGCTAACCATATGTTCTATAAACAATAAACAGTTACAAAGTGAAGAAATATTACTTTAAACAATTTATTTAATTCTTTCATTTTTACAAGAAAATACACTATATCTTCTTAAGTTGTTCATTAGCATAATACATCATTGCAAACGTTTATTCAGAAATGACTTATCCTAGTCAACATTATTGATGTGCCTTACATACTAGTTTTCATCTCTTATTTTGCAAGAAGAAATCCTGTAACTGAGTGACTTTATGTTAAAGGAATCTGTTTGTCAGTGGAGAACCAAAGCTTCTGGTTGAAATATATGAAGGAGACAATAATCAAAGGAAAAATTGAAAGAGAACTTTTTAGAATATGAGGATGTATGTAAGGTCGATATTTTAAATAAACACATCCTCTAATATTTTAAAATTTTATTTATTTTGATATCTTTTACTAGCATAGATGAATAGTTAAATGTAATATAATTGTCATGATTATGCAGGTGAGTGTGGATATTGTGGTTTGAACAAATTAATAAAAGTTATCATCTATTCTCTTCATTCTAAACATTAACACTGTAGATATTCCACCATCTAAAATAGAATGTGCTCAAAGTACATCTAAACTAAGTTTGCTTGTCAAATTAGTATCTAAGAGAAATCTAACAGCAATCTCATTAAGGAGATCATTTAGGACATGATTAAGAAACGTGTTAAGAATGGAGCTGGGATGTAGTTCAGTGGCAAAGTGTTTGCCTAGCAAGGCAATGTCCTTGGTTCAATCCCCAGTATCAAAAAAGAAAAAGCCAAAAAATCTATAGCTAGCCAGGTGCTGGTGGCTCATTCCTGTAATCCTAACTCTTCAGGAGGCTGAGATATGAGGATTCAACTCAAAGCCAGACCACACAAGAAAAGTCCAGGAGACTCATAATTCCAATTAACCACCACAATCAGAGCTGTGGCTTAAAGTCATAGAGATGTAGCCTTGAGCAAAATTGGTCAGGGACAGTGCCCAGTCCTGAGTTCAAGTCCCACAACCAAAAGAAAAAAAAGTTTGGAGAATATTCTTCATAGAGCAACTCACTCAAAGTGTAGCTCTACACATTGTATGTTTACTTGTACATCACATACATTGACTGATCTGCATTAACTTCAGAAACAAAGATTGAGAATTTGATTAAAGTATAAAAATTATTGGTATTCAAACCTGCTCTTTGCAGTTTGACCATTGACAGCTGGTTCCCTTGGCTTTGCTTCTAATTTAAGCTATTCAGGAGTCTGAATTCCATACAATCATAGTTCAAACAAGTCTTGAGAGGAAAGTCCATGATACTCTGTCACCAAAAGGACCAACAAAAAAAGACAGGTTGGAGTGTGATTTAAGTGGTAAGGTACACTGTACAAATAAGCCAAGCCATTAAGAAGAATTGAGCTCAAATATCAATATAAATAAAACTCCCCCCACATGCAATACAAATAGTAATAATTAATATATGACACTGCCATGCTGTAGTACAGGGTCCTTACACTTATATCCAGTGTTCCTGCTGATTAACAGTCTCCAGTACAGTCTTAACCCAAGCACCTCAACATAGAAAAATAAACAAAAAATAAATAAACAAAACTCCAGTACTTAATATAAATCTAACAGGTAGATTTTCTAAGAGATTATATATTCCAGAAGCAATATATCCACAACAAAACAGTACATTGTAACACTCAGGCAAAAATTATGGGAAAACAATGCAACAAGAGCCGAATGAATTATGAGGATAAGCTATAAAACACAAACAATTGAATGTGCACAAAAACAACAGAGAGGGTGATTAAAGGTGAGAATCACAGGGAAAACATCTGAAAAATTTTCAAATTTGGTCAGAGATGTTAACTCTCACCTGGAAAAACTAACTACAAATACCATAAAATAAAATATATTAAAGCTATAGTTTGTTTTTCATAATCTAATCACTAATTTGCAAAGACAAATAGGGCATCCTAAAATGGTCAGTTTGAGGTGCACATTTATTTCAAAGGATAAAGACCATAATATCTCAAAGCACTTTTTAGACAGGATGAAAACAGAGGAAAAACAATGGCTACAATTCTAACCTTCTATTACCATCCTTAAAACTAAAATACATAGACATATCAGGAAAAACAGAGAAATCATCAGTAGTCAAATGTTAGTAAAAGTAGTTAAGGATACAGGAGCAAAGTTGTCCAAGCAGAAAACAGAGAAGGGAAGAAAAAACACGTAAGAAATTAAATTTAAAGGAAAATTAATTGTAAAAATTAATGATCACAATGTGTATGGAAGCTTAAAATATATTTAAAGTTTTAAGACATCGACACAAGTTCCAAAACTCAAGACAATAAAATAGAACTATTAAATGAAGCAAGTATGCTTCTAAATAAATTGCTATACATGTTGCTAATTGACACTATTTATTTTGACTTGGCAAGTGTCTTCCTGAAAAAAAAATGCTGGAAGAAAAAACAAAATTTTAATGTAATGTTACATTTAGCTATTCACAAATTATATAGGGAATTTTAATTATGGTCTCAAATCAATGGGAAATATCATATATCAGAATGGGTAGATATTCTAAGATAATGTGTCCATACATCTATGTAAATGTGTTTTTATTGTATAGTTCTGCGTTTTTTCAGCAAAGACAAATGTCCTTAATAATAAACACATTTTATTAGTGCTGTCTAGTAGAATGCATGAAAATTTAATTTGAAATGATTTATGTTTCTCAAGCAGCCTTCACAATGGCTTGTCCCTCTTTAGTCACAGCAGGGTATACTTATGCACCTGTATATTTTATAGTCAGAGAGATTTACATGAATTGTTGAAAGGCCAATAGTCTGGCAAAGTCTATGTATCTAATTGAACATTCTCTGCACTATTTTAGCATATTTATTTCTGCTTTATTTTTGAGTTCTCTAAGAATCCAATTTTTTTAAACCAAGAATTGAGTTATTTTCTTTTACAATTATAACTAAAGAATCAAAGCCTTTGTCAATCGACTTATTTCCAATGTGAAAAATGAATCATAATAATTAATTCGCTTTAAACCACATAGATTGTGTAACTTAAACTACACACATTAGAACCCATACCACATTTCTTCCATAGTTATTTGCATTTAACAATGAGAATACTCTGTTTTCAATATGGAGACAATTATATTCTCTGAACAACCATTGTACAATTTGACCCTATTGTACAACTGTGCATCTTAAAATGAAACATTTCTAAAACCTAAAACATTTCTTATTTACTTTGCGTTTTGAAACTTTTATAGATATTCATATTTTAAAACACATTTATGTAATTTTTTTGTGTGTGGATGAGTGACAGATTTGATAGTCGAATGGTTAATACAAGACAACCAAGGAATAACATAATTATTGAGATATGCAGTTGTTAAATCTATGTCTCCTAGGCTGCTACAGAAACATGATCCAGTTTCCATAATGATTTATGACATGAGTGAGTGAGTGATCTGTCAGATGAACAAATACAGGTTCAAAACAAATACAGGTTCCTAAACCTAAACTTAGTTTGAATATAGAATGTGATTATTTCAACTGCACCATGGAGTGCATAAGATTTAGCACAAATTAAGTGAGATTCTGGGAAAAGATTCTGGGAAGGGAATAAAAAGGAGGAGGTTGCAATGCTTGATAAGAAATGTACTCATTATCTTGCCCATCTAATTGTAACCCCTCTGTACAGTATGTTCACAAAAAATTAAAATTAAAATTAAAAATTAAAAAAAAAGAAATGCAAGCTTACTAAACTGGTCTTAAATGTTGTGAAAGAGCTATATTCTACCTTCAATTTTATAAGGTTTCAAAATTTAAGAAATTAATTACTTAACCAGGTAATTAGTTAGTTAACTAATTGTTTGTTCATGCCAGTAGTAGAGATTCTTGAAGTCAGGGCCTCACACTCTCATTTGGCATTTTCATTCTATTTGACACTTTACCACTTGAGCCACAGCTCTACCGTAACTTGGGATTTTGTTGTGGATAAGGGAGAATGGTCCAGGTAAAATGTCCTGCACAGTGTAAGATGATTCTGTAGATTGGATCTCTCACTAGTTCCAGAAAGGCTCTCAAACCTACTTATCCTCTCTGTTAGAAACAGAGAATAAAACAGAAATATACAAACTGGGCACCTGCGGCTTATGCTTGTAATCCTAGCTACTCTGGAGGCTGAGATATAAGCATCGTGGTTGGAAGCCTTCCAGTGCAGAAAAGTCCATGAACTCATCGCTTATCTCCCTTTAACCACCAAAACCCAGAAGTGGCACTGTAGTCAATGTAGTAGAAGGCTAGCCTGGAGTGAAAGAGGTCAGAGATAGTAGCGTAGGCCCTGAGTTAAAACCCTATGACTGACAGGAAAAGGGTAAATTATAAAAGAAAAAATAGAGTGAGAATTATACATATATGCAAACAGAGAAATGGAGAGAGCGAGAAAGACAGCAAGAATGCATGACAATAGCCATTGATTATTAAATATACATAGAAAAATATATATTTACTCATATCTATAAATAACATTTCAGTACCTAATTTTAGAATTTATTCTCTGATCTAGGAAAATGGCTTACTCATAAGTCTCAGTCCTACTCATAAAGAAATAGTGGCAAAAATGACTTAATTCTGTGAAGACAAATTAAACTTCATTTGTAAAAAAATGTCATGAATCCAGAAATGCATACTACTTCTATCCAACTCACTGCTAAATGTTGCCAAGGAAAAGAGGTTTAATCAATTTAGCACACTATAGCTGTGGTGGTCATGAGTGGTTACTTATCACCAATCCTAGTTTTATTCTTCCATTCTAACAAAATGCTTCAATCAACAAAACCACTTCAATATGGCACATAAAACACATGCTTTGAATTGATCTAGGGCACACAAAAATCACTCTAAATAATAGACAAAAAAATAGAAATGACTCTAAGAAAAAGACTTCATAAATGAATATCTATAAAATCAGTAAAACATATTGTATATGAGAAATAAATTATGATATTGAATAAATGTGGTGTGTAAATTTTGAGATCAAAGTTCCGGGAAGATGGCGGAGGAGAAGCTGTAATCTGAACAAGCTCTCGCATAGAAAGCAGTTTTAGAGTTCCAGTGAACAGTCCTAAGCCAGAGAATCACACCAAGTGTGCCATCACAGGAGAGAGAGTTAGACAAGAGAGGGAAGCCAAGGCAAAAAGAAACACCTAAATGCTCGCCAGCATCCGCCGTGGTGGCGGCAGTGGCAGGGTTGCAAGCAGCGGAGACCACAGCCGGGGGGCCATACCTGAGCGCTCACACAGAGAGTCCGGGATGAAGGAGCCAGACGCAGCGGGTGAGCAGATTCTACTCAACACCAGCAAGAACCAACAAAGTGCGGACATCTTCATCCTGCAGCTTGCAGACCAGAAACGACCCAGGATCCAAGACTCGGCGTGAGTAGAAGCCCGATGTCCTCACTCCTTCTCAGAGAGCAGAGGAGGGAAGGCCACCCCGCCCCCCCCAGCACCTGTGATCTCCATATTGGATACCGACAAAGCCCAGAGAAGCTGCCAGCTCCAACCCAGGCCTTGGAATAAAACGAGTCATTTAGCAGGTCACAAGAACTTAACGGCAAAGTGACCTGCCAGACTCGGCTCCATCCAGGGAAAAGTCCCCCAGCTCAGGCGCCAGCCATTGGAGTGGCTTCCCTCACTGGGTAACCAGAGCCAGAGGCTGCCCCTCCCTCTAGCAGCCTCAACAATCAATTGAAAAACAGAATCCCTGAGAACGGCTCCAGGCTGGGCTCTGGGAGATTTTCTTTTTGCACAGAACAGCCCCAGGAAAAAGCTACTGATTGTTGAAAGGCCTCAACTCTACACAGAACCTAGCCTCACCACTGCATCCCCCTCTTTTGTGATTCTCAAAGCAGATCACTCTCCCAGAAAACTAACCTGGGAGGGGGATCTCAAAATCTTGGGTAAAGCAGAGCATTTTTCTGCCTCTTCCAACAAACCGACTAAAGAAACCAATCAAGCCACAGGACCTCAAGCTGACCAGAGACTCCAACAAAAGGCTGTTTACAGACAAAAGGGAGATACAGGATTCTTCCCACCCCTCCCCCCCCAAAAAAAAAATCAAAGGACTTTTTTTTTTCTTCTTCTTTTTTCTCTTTTTTTTTTTCTTTTTTTCTTCTTCTTTTCTTTTTTTTTTGTTTGTTTTTTGTTTTTGGTTACCTTATATATATATATTTTTTTTCTTTTTTAAAATTTTATTAATCTTTAATTTTTGCCTCTTCTGAAAAAATAATTGATTTCCAGTAACTTTTTTTTTCTCCTCTTATAATTTTTATTTTAGGAATATGTAAATGAGCATTTTCCTTTCTTTTCTTATCTTCTTTCTCTTTTTCTTTCTTTCATAATTATCTTTTTGTTTTTTGTCTAGCTCTACTGAACTTCTGATCTTTTCTTCTCCCTTTCCCATCCTTAAAGTTTTTCACATCTCCTCTATGTCCCTCCCTTTCTCACAACATATTCACTTTCCTCTGTAAATAGATGGTATTTTAATCTCTACAATAACATTAATTTTTACGTTTCTATTTTTTTTTCTGTTCTCATTTCATTCCCCTATCCCTCTCTTCTTTTTCTCTCTCTCTCTACTTGCTTCCTACCCGACCCATTCTCTGCATTGTGATTAGGACATAGTTAACTCTCCCTGTGCCTCCCCACACCAATCTATTCCTATTTTTCACCCACATCTCTCCCTAATCCTAATAATTTCTGGTTTTCCAAATTCTTTTCTGTGGTTCGAATTCCTTTAAAATATAGTTGTTTGATGTTGAATAGATGTATCTGTTGAACTAGATTGTATCTGTAGACTATTGACTGTACAAATGCAAACTTTGGTTGATGGTTGCCTTAAGATAGTGTTCTAGCACAAAACTGGTGCTATCTTCATCGCAAATGGGCAGAGTAAGCCGGAAAAACACAAGAAAAATGGCAAATTCGGGTATCTAAATTCCCAATCTTGATAATCAGGGGTCAGATCAGATAATGAACAATCCAGAGGAGAGTTCCCAAATAGCTCTACAAACACTGGTGGCAAACATAATAAATGAGATGTTTGACAACTTACAAAGGACTCTCTATGACATGAAAGGGAGAGAGAGGAGGCATCCCAGAAGTTTATACAGGAATATCATAAGCGTGAGGAAGCTACACAAAAACTGATACAGGATTTGCGTGAACAACTTGAGAGTACTCAAGCAGAAAGGGATGAATGGCGTGAGTAGGCTGAGAACACTCAAAGAGAACTGCAGGAATCCCACGAACATGAGGAAGCTAAACAAGAGTAATACAGTAATTAAGAGAACAGGTAGAGAACACACAAAGATCACTAAAGGCATCCATAGAATCCATTAACAAAGAGCTGAAGGAAGTCAGGGAGACCACAAAGGGAATTCTGAATGGAACCCAACAGAAGGAATGGGAGTACAAAGAAACCATATCCAATCAACTAAGTGATTTGAGGACAAACACTGAACACCAAATTAAGGAAGTAAAGAGATTCATACAAGACCTAAAACAGAGCTTCAACAAAGAACTTGAAACCATCAAAGCTGACCAATTAGAAGGAAAAGAGATTAAAAACAAAGTAGAGAGTCTTGACAGCAGGTTAGACCATGCAGAAGATCGAATCTCAGGGATTGAAGACAGCCTAGATATTATAGAGAAAGAACATACAACCATCCAAGACAAGTCCAAGAAACATGATAGATCTATCCAACACCTGGAAGACACCATCAGAAGGCCTAACTTAAGGATAATGTGTGTAGAGGAGCACCTAGAAACAGAAGTTAATGGTCTAGGAAATTTGTTTAACAGGATCCTAGCAGAGAACTTCCCAAACATACAAAAAGATAGGCCTATTCAGATACAAGAAGCCTTTAGAACCCCAAATAGACCAGACCAGAATAGGACATCCCACCGTCACATTATAATCCACACAGGATCAACTCAGACCAAGGAAAAGATCCTTAAAGCTGTCAGGGAGAAAAGGGTAATCACCTATAAAGGGAAACCATTAGAATCACCTCAGATTTCTCAGCAGAGACAATCAAAGCAAGAAGAGCCTGGAATGATGTATGCCATGCCCTAAAAACAAACAACTATCAACCAAGAATACTGTACTCAGCTAAACACACCTTCATAACTGAAGGCCAAATAAAAACCTTCCACAGCAAAGAAAAATTGAAACAATACATCTCCACCAAACCAGCCCTACAAAAGATTCTTAAAGATGTCCTACACATAGAAAACCAACAAGACCACAATAAAGGCCAACAAACTCCACCCAAACTGAGAATCCAAGAACCATAGGAAGAACCCAGTTTTCGCAGCCCCCAAGAAGGTAGATAACATGGCAGGAACTCCCAAATACCTCTCAGTCCTATCTCTTAACGTTCACGGACTGAACTCTCCAATTAAGCGACATAGACTCTCTAGTTGGATTAAAAAACAAGACCCTTCTATCTGCTGCCTGCAGGAGTCACATCTTGCCCGTAAAAACAAACACATTTTCAATGTTAAAGGCTGGAACAAAATCTACCAAGCAAATGGCCCTCATAAACAGGCGGGAGCTGCAATCCTAATATCAGATAAAATAGACTTCAAATTAAAAATCGTGAGAAGAGATAAAGAAGGTCGCTACATACGAATTAAAGTATCTCTCCTTCACGAGGATATTACAATTCTAAATATCTATTCGCCAAACAATGGAGCACCCAAATTTATCAAAGAAACACTACTTTCCCTCAAATCCCATATAGATCCAAAGACATTAATTGTTGGGGATTTTAACACACCACTCTCCCCACTAGATAGATCAAGTCGGCAAAAACTCAACAGAGAAACCGCAGATCTAAACAGCTGCATAGATCAACTAGACATAACAGACATTTACCGAACATTTCACCCAGCAGCATCAGAATACACATTCTTCTCAGCAGCACATGGAACGTTTTCTAAAATAGACCACATTCTAGGCCACAAAGCAAACTTCTCTAAATTCAGAAACATTGAAGTTATACTCTGCATTCTCTCTGACCACAAGGGAATAAAATTAGAACTCAAGACCAAAAGCAACCAAAGAAAGTCCGGTATCACATGGAGGCTAAACAACACACTGCTGAATCAAGAGTGGGTCATGGAAGAGATTAGAAAGGAAATTCAAATGTTCATGCTATTCAACAAAAATGAACACAGAAATTACCAGCTCCTCTGGGACACAGCAAAGGCAGTACTCAGAGGCAAGTTTAGAGCTCTGAGGAAAACGAACCCTTAAATATGTATTTTAATGTTTTTGTTTCTTTCATGCATGTGTTTCTAACGCATTTATAAGATTATTTCTTTGTTGCTTTGTATTTCCCTCCCCCACAGTGTAACCCCCGCTTTCACTATATTTGATGTCAGTATAACATGTGGAGGAGATGGGGACAAACAAGTCGTTTAAGGATTCAGGTGGACCTGTTGCAACAAGGAGAATTATAAAATGTCATGTCAAAGCAAGCTTTACAATGTTGGTGTGGGGGGGAGGGGGGTATGATTGGGTGGCTGGGAAGGGGGAGGCTGGGAAGGGAGTTGAAGGGTAAACAAAGGAGGAGGCTGCAATGCTTGGTAAGAAATATATGCATTATCCTGCCAATGTAATTGTAACCCCTCTGTACAGCATGCTCTCAAATAAAATAAAATAAAATTTAAATTAAAAAATTTTTTTGAGGTCCAGTGCGAATGAAGTTCCTTAGGAGATGCCATATTCAAGGCAGTTCCCAATGAGTGAGACCTGAGCAAGGAATTGAAGAATCAAAATTGGTAGCTTGCCTGGGAGTTGATGATAAGTGGTAGAAGTCTACCCTACCAATGGTAAGGCCTTGCATGCAAGCCCCATTACTACCAAATTGATAGCTAGGATATGAATATTCTAAAAAGATGCGCTGGGAGACAGTGGAGGAGTATTGATCAGAAAACAACATAGAAGTTAGTTTCTTAAGTCATAAAATACAAGAATGAGAGAAAACATGTCAAACTCATGTTAAGATCAACTTACCTATAATTCTACATGCATGACAAGCCACAAAATAGATTTGAGTAGAAGAGAAAAATTAGCAGAATCACAACTTAGAAGTTTCTGTCTGTTCTGTTGAATTTATAAAAGTATGAGAAACAACAAAAAAGAACTTATTCAAGTCTATTGCAATAATTCAAGAAAGAAAGGTTCTGGTTTCAACATAAATGTAACACTACAGGTGAAAGAAGTAATTAGACTTAGTGTACGGTTTGAAAAATATTGCCAAGAAGGTTTTTTATGGATTAGAAAAGAGGAAAGGTTCCATTGTTTCTAGATTGGACTATTGAAATTCAGAGAGGATGAATCATGATACTCATTTGCAGATTTTAAGGCATTAATGAAATCAAACAGACTGCTTTCTTTCAAAATGTTGGACAAAATATTACGTTTTATTCTTATTCCTGCCAATTTTATTTTGGACTACCATTATTTTCAGGTGAACTTAATCTTCAGTGATATATTTTAAAAAACAAAGTACATATAAGAATGAACTGTTTATTTTTTGTCACAATGAGAAATTAAATATCTATTTTCTGCTCAAGTAAACATAGAATATGAGTTAATGTCTGATATATCATTAAGTAAAATTATCATTTATTTCTTTGCATTTGGGAAATAATAGCTCTCTTAACAGCAGTTTAATACATCATAAAGAAATGTAATAAGTAAAGACCCAATACCATAAAAAGTTTTAAGATGTCCTGAGATTATTTTCTTGACTATATTCAATTTGGCCATATGAACATTAGCATGGAATCTACTCTAATTCTTAAGTAATAGAACTTGTCATGGTGTGGAAACAATGAACTCTTCAATGTCTGTTTCTTAAACCACAGGCAAATAAAAGCACAGGCTTTTATTTAAAAATCACCAAGGAATAAAGTTTAAAGTTTTGCAAAGATGATGCTTGTTGTAAATGAAAAACACGTACATAATTGGCTGTGATTCATGAAGATAGCTGTAAATACAAGACATTGCCAATAAACCTGACAGTGGAAAAACAAAATATACACAGTGATTGTGATTTTTCTTTAAACTCCTTCCAAAGATAAATGAGATACAGTGGGAAGAAAAGCTACTGGACAATTAATAATGTTACTTTTCATCTCTTTGATTTACTTTTGTTGCCTCATTCTTTATAATTTCATGGGTTTGTACTTGCCACTCTAATCTTTCCCTCTTGCAATTTTGTGTTGATTTAAAATTGTCTTTCCTGTGGCTTCTTCTTCTTCTTCTTTATTATTGCACTAGTTATTTTTTCTTGTTTTCCTAGTATTTTTATTCCTCTACATCATGGCTCTATTTAAGAGTTTTACAAAGTATGAAGTAAAATTGAAATATGTTTGTAAAAATGAAGGAAAGGCTCTGTGGTAATATATTGAGGCTTAATCCATGCTAACAGTATCAGAGAGTATCAAGGTTTCATTTTGCTTGTCAACGCTGCTCCTACATTTCTATATAAAGACTCCAGATGAGAGGTCTCTTCCAAGGTCAGGTACTTATAATGTCAGTCAAAAGCATGAGGAGATTTATTAGGTAACAACACGCATCTTTGCATTTTGCCCTTCTCCAATATAAACACTGAGGAGATGTTTGAAGCTGTGTGTAAACGTGGTCCTAATGAATAATAAATGATGATACACTGTTCGATTTCAAACTGATGGGCTCTTCACATGGCACCATTTTTCCTACAGAGGGCTACCTTTTTTAAATGCATGATGAATTATGCAAAACTGGTATTACGTGAATCAATACACACCAAAGAGAAGAATGCAATATAAATATCAAAGAACCACAAGAACTCGCATATCTGTGCAAACACAACACACACATGCTCAAAGATAAGTATTTATCTAGATTTATATATTCTTATGAAAGTATATGGTCCAATAAAGGATATCTTTAACTTGATTAAAATCACTATTTTTATTATAGTTTTTAACTTTGGAATGACTTATTTCAAAACTTTCAAAATTTGAATATCTGAGAGCTGTAATATTTACATAAACTTATTAATGATTTTGAATGTGGGCATCTCATTAGTATGACCAAAATGTTATTTTATGATTTTAAGATGTATATATCCTTATTTAGCTTCTTCCCAGGAAATATAAAGGAAATTCTTTGTAGTATCGATGTTTTTGCTGCACAATATAAACTACAGAGAAATTCAGTATCACTGCATTATTGGTTTTAAGCTATGTTAACAAATGTATGAAAGAAAAAAAAAACACTTAAAATACATATCTTAGGGTTCATTTTCCTAACATCACCTTATCTGACCTTTTCTGCTTGACTCATACATATACTAGATATTGCAAATAAGAGAAATCATGGGACCTATGTTTCTTTGGGCTTGGCTAACTTCACTTAATATAATTTTTTCCAAGTCTTTCCATTTCCTAACAAATGGGACAATGTCATACTTTCTGATGGAGGCATAGAATTCCATTGTGCATATATACCACATTTTCTTGATCCATTCTTCTACTGAGGGACATCTGGGTTGGTTCCAGATCTTAGCTATGGTAAATAATGCTGCAATAAACATAGTTGTGCTGGTAGCTTTAGTGTGGTCTTGTTTGTAAACATTTGGGTAAATGTCCAAAAGTGGGACTGCTGGGTCAGAGGGGAGCTCTATGTGGAGTCTTTTGAGGAACCTCCATACTACTTTCCAAAGTGGTTGAACAAGTTTACACTCACTCCCACCAACAATGAATTAAGGTTCCCTTCTGTCCACATCCCCTCCAGAATCTCTTGTTGTTAGAATTCTTGATTTTTGCCATTCTAAGTGGGGTGAGGTGGTATCTCAATGTTGTTTTGATTTCCATTTCTTTTATGACTAGGGAGGTTGAGCATTTCTTCATGTGTCTATTGGCCATCCTTCTTTCGTCATCAGAGAAGTTTCTCTTTAAGTCATTAGCCCACTTATTTATTGGGCAGTTGTTTCTTTGAGGATTTGTTGTTGGGGGATTTAATTTTTTGAATTCCACTTATATTTTAGATGTGAGACCCTTGTCCGTTGTGTGGCCAGTGAAGATCTCCTCCCAATCCATTAGCTTTCTATTGATCTTGCTAACTATGTCCTTTGCCATGCAGAAGCTCTGCAACTTTATGCAATCCCATTTGTCCAACCTTTCTTTGATTTGTTGTGTTTCCGGGTCTCTATTAAGAAAATTTTGGCCTGCGCCAAGGAGACCTAGGTTTTCTCCTATTCCATCTCAAAGCAGATCTCTCTCCCATTGAACTAACCTGGGAAAGAGGATCGCAGAGGATTTTTATGCCTGTTCAAGGAAACTGACTTAAGTAACCAACCAAGCCACAGGAACACAAGCAGACAAGAGACTCCAACAAGAGGCTGGTTATGGACAACAGGGAGACACAGGATTTTTCCCACCCCTCCCAAAAAAATCAAAGAACTTTTTTTTTTCTTGTACCTTTGATTAAAAATTGTTTTTTTCTAAATATTTTTAATCTTTAATTTTTACCTTTTTTGAAAAAAAATTTTTCTAGTAATTTTCTTTTCTCTTAGAATTTTATTTTACGGGTATAAGTGTGTGTGCGTTTTTCTTTCTTTTTTTGTTTTTTGTTTTGTTTCGTTATGTTTCTTGTTTAGCTCAACTGAACTTCTGATCTTTTTTCTTTCTTTCTTATCCTTTTTACCTGTTCTTCTTTTTTGTTCTTCTTTATGTGACTTAATTGCTGTTCTGCACATCCTCAGATATAACTGTAGTCGATTATTAGACCTTATCCCCCATTGTGCACACACTTAATCCACAAATTTATTACTCAATTCAAAACCTCTTAGACTTAAATTGCTTAATAGCAGTACTATCTCTATAATTATATAATATTTTAAGTATTTTAATTTTTAAGTTTTTCACATCTCCTTTATATCCCTCCCCTTATCTCATTATATTCATGTTCTTCTCTGAATAGTTTGGTTTCGAATCTGTACAATATTTTTATTTTTTACCTTTCTATTTTTTCTGGTCTCTTTTTGTTCCCTTTCTCTTTCTTCTTTTTTTTCTCTCTCTACTTTCATCCTATCCAACCTATTTCCTGCTTTAAGACTAGGATTTTGGTTTCTTAATTGGAGACCTATCTCTGCTTATTCTGCTTAGGCTGCTTTAAACCAGGATCCTCCGTTTTTGGCCTCTTCAGTAGCTAAGAGGTAAAATATGAGCCACTGGTGGACAGCAACTATATTAACATTTTTGACATGTTTGAATGAATTTTAAAGTAAGACATATATGTTACTTTTGAAAATGGCAGGTAATAGTAATTAATGATTAACAGAATTTAAGCATACAAAGATCAGAATGGCAAGTGGCTGAGAACAGGATGGAATAAATCAAAATTACCTATGACAGTTTTTAGACGGTACACACAAATGAATGAATTGTTGGAGCCCAAGTTCATCAAATAACTGAGCTCCAACTGGCTGCCATACTCATGATGCCAGCTACTGCTGTGCACAAGATTATGATGTTGCTGGATGACACAGTTTCAAGATGGGAACCTGAACTATTTCTATTGATCTAGAAGGAGAAACATCAGTACAAGAAATGTGACAATAGGGCCAAATACAAAACGATATTCAGTCCAAGGAAGACAGAATAACTTTATTTCTGAAAATACTATTCTCTCACAAGGAATCCTGAGCTGAATATGGTGGTCCATGTTTGTAATCTCCGAACTTGAGAGGCTGATTTAGAAATTAGCTTGAGACCAGCCTAAGTTTTAGGCCAACAGAAAGACACATAGAAAAACTCTATCTTAAAACAACAAGAACAACAAAAGTCCCAACGACTGGGAATGTGGTTAGTTTTAGAATGCTTGCCTAGCATGCATAAAACATTTTATTTGATTCCTCAGTGTGACATAAGCAGAAATACTGGAAGTGGTGCTGTGGCTCAGTTAGTAGAATGATAACCTTGAGCAAAATAACCTCAGAGAGATTGCCCAGGCCCTGATCTCAAGCTCCAGGATCGTCAAAGTTAAAAAAAAAGGTGCAAAATGCTGTTTGTTGGAATAAATATATTGAAGAGTTCTTTATGCTCACTAGAAAATTGTGCTGTTGGACATTCATAATGAACTTTGTAGGAAAAAGTAAAATAAATTAATGAAATAATATCTGGCATTCGACAAGACATAGTAGACCTAAAACTGATAGTTGCCTATGGTTTCTTGATACAACTTATGTTACAGATACACTTGCCAAATTGTGATATTTTAAAAGTACAATCATGGGTTTTCTCTTTTCCAAAAGAATTTTACTGCCGGGCACCAGTGGCTCACACCTATAATCCCAGCTACTAAGGAGGCTGAGAAATGAGGGTCTGTGAGACTCTTATCTCCAATTAAAGGTAAAGAAAATGTGAAGTGTCACTGTTGCTCAAGTGGTAACACTAGCCTTGAGCTGAAGAGCTGAGGGACAGCGCCCAGGCCCGCAGTTCAATTACAACAACTGACAAAACTTAATAATAATAATATTAATATTAATAATAATTTTATGGTTACTATTAAGGTGTTATATATAAAGGCTACCATTTCATAAGTTTGTTTATTTGATAAACGAAACACAAATCCATCTTCATTGCCACGAGCCAGGATTTGGCCATCTGCTTTACAGCTGATCTCTGGGTGTAGAGGCAATCTGTAATACAAAGGAAACCAAACCAATTATGACTATGTTGGGTCTTTGTCCATCCCACAAAGATGGACAGGGTCTGAGGAATGGTGAATGCGGTCGCTCGCCCATTCCCCAGCCATGCTTAGCCTGGGAGACAATTAGAAGCAGCGGGGAGTCATGTCAAGTAGTAAAACTCGTTTATTAACACACAGCAAGCACTTTTTAAAGCAAAAAAGACCCAGTGGCATGGGAGGGAAGGAAAAGGAACCAATTACTGTAAAGTTCACACCCTATCATGCACCTTATTTTCCACAGGCTGGTTATGCACTGAAGGTAAAGCAAATGGGGCTCTGCCCATTCAACCCCTCTCAATGCCATCTTTGCTGCCCAATTTGCTCTACAGCAAATTGGGTTCTGCCTAGTCAACTTCCTCTCAGTGCCATCTTTGCTGTCCACGTGCTCCACAGATTCCCCTTTATTTGTTTTAATGGCAGACCCATCTCCCAGTTAGTAATTCTTTTCCTTCTACTGTAAAGGTTATTTTAACAGGATTACATTGGAAAGAATAGCATTGGCCATGCAGGAGGTTTGAGGCAAGTCTGGTGGGCGAGATTTGGCAGACAAGGATAGGGAGGGCCCTTCTGCATGATCCAAGAGCTTGTCCCTGTTACATCACATCCCAACCTAGCACAGTAATAAACATCAGCTCCACCACAGTTAGAAATGTCCAAAACAGTTCAATTAATTCCTGAACATATATAAAAGTCACTATCTCATAAGGTTGTCCTCTTCCGAACATGGGACCAGCCTGGGTATTGGGAGTTCCATACATGCGGCAAGGTGCATTCTCGTGGGCCCCTATACTCAGGCCATTCTACTATAGTCCAGAAAAACAAGGAAAATTTAAATCAAACTGCAGACATAGCAAAGCAGTTCCATTCACCTGGTGTGGTTTATCTAAGCCAGTTCCTTGTATGTGCCTTTAAGTGAGCACAGGGGTCAAGATGACCTTTGAGCTTTACTGTCAGTTCCCAACACCCTGTCTTTGTTTAAAGAAGAGAACCTGCCTGTCATAGGTTGGGTGGATTGCGTTGCTGCCTTACCCATCATTGGGAACTTCTTCGGAGCAAAGCTAAAGGCCCTGTCTTACGTTGGTCAGACTGACACCCGCTCTTACCCATCTCTGGCCGCGATTCCTCTCGGGGGAAATTCATTCACTTTGATCTTGATCTTATGTAACTGGCTGGCTGAGCTCGTAAGAGTTTTGCAGTGCACATATAATGCAAGGAGGCATAGAAAATCCATCAGCAAAAGCATTACCAGGCCGAGAAATGTCATTAGCAGTCCTTTAACATTAGTCAGGGATGGGATAGCAATCTTTGCCTCTTCAGAGTCCAAAGGTGGGGCTTGTTCTAATCCGGGTATTTCCCTGTGGGTTTGAAAAAGTTCTAAAGACAATTTATTTGATTATTTCTGCATTGCCAGAGCTGATCACTGCACAGGTCACCCGTTGAGATCGATGCAGATTCCATAGAGCCATTGCTGGGACTGGGAAGGTCAGGACAGCCAACAGTTGGAATATCACCATCTGCAATTGTTAGAGAACACAAGACCTTCTCAAGCGCTGGTTGCCCTTGGGGATGGTTAGTAATTATCTTTTTGCTTTCCCTCTTTTATACACAAGCCTCAGCCACCATAGCTGTTTTACTTTCCTTGTTGGTTAGTTTATCTTGGGCATCCTCCTGTATAGAGAAAATGGGTAAATAGTTAAGGTTCCTGGCAGGGATCCAAATGGAGGCTGTCTCCCCTATGGGAAAAACGCATCCAAAGGCCCTGCTCATGGTAACTAGGGGGTCAGGTCCTCTCCATTGTTGTGTCAGGGAAGGGGATCCTTCCATCTGACTTTCCTTAAGGTTTGGTGGTCCTCAGTGGTTCTGAAATCTGGATTCAGTTGCCCCTTTTGAAAAGTTTAAAATGGTAATGGTAAACAAAGCTACCTATAACTACATATGGGGCTAACTCCCTTTTTTGTTTTAATGATTGCTCTTAAAGACACTGGAGATTTCTATCTATAATTACTTGAACTTTGGGAATTATAGGGAGTTCCTGCAGAATGATTAATATGCCATTTGTTAAAAAAATTCTGACATTGCTTTACTAACAAAACAGGGTCCATTTTTTGTTTTAACTTGTGCTGGTAGACCCAAGGTGCCAAAGCATTGAAGAAGATGTGTATGTGCTGTGGCCCAGCATGCTCCTGAGTAGGTATTTATAGATACAAAGATATATTGAAACTTACCAAAGGCTAGGAAATGAGGAACATCCGTTTGCCAGAGGACATTATGTTTAAGTCCTCTGGAATTTACCCCTGGTGGTTGTAATGGGGATATTTTTAAGAAGAGCTGGCATGTTTTACAGGTATGTACAATTCTTTTGAGATCCTTTACAGGAATCTAAGGAAATCTATGTTGAAGACCTCTCCAATTAATGTGGGTTAAATCATGCAAACAGGTAGCCTCTTGTAACAATAATGCTTGTGAGCCAGTAGCAAACTGGTCTACCCAATTATTGCCTAGGGATAAAAAACCAGGAAGTTTTGAATGCCCTCTCAAATGTTGAATATGTATTGAATATGAATAGGGTCTCCGCATCCTTCTAATAGACCCTTAAGGGTAACCATAAGAGGAGAAATAGGGTTTTCATCCAGCTTAATATGCGCTTGGGGAAAATGAGGGAGCAAGTTAATCATATATAGGCCATCAGAATAAAAATTAAAAGGTATTTGAATGACCTGGAGTGCCATAATTACAGCAAGCATTTTTATATTGTGCTGTCCCTTTGCAAGGTTTAAATCTTTGTTGACTCCGGGTGTTTTGTTATTCCTCAAAGGCTGCATACACAGAACCTGCTTTACCTCCATCAGTAAAAGCATGGAGAGTGCCAGGAATAGGTGTATGAGAAAGTAGAGGTGGCATTTTAGAGGAAGTTGCCATAACAAGACAGTCCATTTGGATGGCCCATAATGGCGGTCAATTTGGCCTAGAAATCCCTCCAATGAAAGAGCAAGATGAGCATTGGCTCGAGTGAACAACTCAATGTCTGCCATCTGAAAAGAAAAAACAATGGAGTGATGGTCAAGGCCATAATGCCTTTGGGCTTGGGTCTTTCCCTTGACAATAGCATCTGCAAGTTGGTCTGCCTGAGAGTACACCTAAGGTGTGCCCCCCAGGGGAGTGTGAACCCACTCGAATGGCTCCCCCTTTTGAGTTAAAACTGCAGAAATTTATGTGACACCTGCAAACAACCAAAAGGAAATGGGTTCAAAAATAGAATACCTCCTCAGGGAAACTTCATCCAGGGCTTTTTGGAACCACAAAAGTATTGCCCGATGACTGTCTGTAATTGTAATAACTTCTTGTGGTGTCCTGTCTTTTAGTAGGGCAAATAAGGTCACAAGATTATCTGTAGGGACAGCAACCCATGGCAACAGACAATTGATTCCCCTAAAAGACTCTGAAGTTGGGTTAAAGTTAGCGAGACTGGAAAATCCAGCAAATGCTTAAGGGGGCTGGCCTGAGTCAAGATATGATGGGTTCTGAGCACATTAAAAGGAGATACCTTTTGAATTTTATTGAGGGCGTTTTCAACATGGTGAGAACCTGGGCCAGAAGGCCCTCCAGGCTTCCCAGGTCTTGGTGCCCCAAAATTATATTATCCATGTAGACATAAGCAAGGGAGGTATCTGAACCCAGCACGGGCCCTAAAAGTGTGGACAAGTATTATTGGCAAAAGGCCGTGCTATTGGCCATTCCCTGTGGCAGCACTATCCATTGAAACCTCCGGTCAGGCTGGGAAAAATTAAGAAAAAGGATGCAGAAAACAAGCTTCTTGCAGTCATCTGGATGTAGGGGGATAGAAAAAAAAACCTGTCTTTAATATCAATGACAACTGAGGTATATTCTGAACATATAGCAGGAGTCCAGGGCATGCCTCTTAGGGGTGTTCCTACTAGCTCCATTCTTTCATTTACCTTACATAGATCTTGGAGCATATGCCAAGCCCCAAAGTCGTTTTGAATAATAAATACAGGAGTGTTCTAAGGACTCATAGAAGGGCATATGTGCCCAACATTTATCTGTTCCACCACCAAAAGGTAGAGGGCTACAAGTTTAGGTTTGGTCAATGGCCACTGCTCCACCTAGATAAGGCTGGCCATCTAAACCAAACTTGCATCGACAATACTTTTTTCCAATGGAATCCCTTCCTGCCCCTGGGGCAGGGTGTAGGGAGTGATTCTGCCCCCCCCCATGCCGTTTGGCAGGGGATTGTTTTAAACAGTCCCTCTTAAAGTGCCCCTCCTGCCTGCATTTAAAACAAGTTCTCTCCCCAATGGTCTTAGGGTTTCTTGGTCCGGGCTGCCAATGCCTGGGTAATAGCCTCATTGCAGATGTCTAAGCCAGTAAGGCTAAAGCTAGTGATTGGGACTCGTGCTGTTGCATTCACACATCCTGAGAGGCCACCACCCATCTGCTCAGGGTACTCTTTCTCAATCTTGCACAGGCCATGCGGTGGTCTGCATTCATTCTTTCCCAGACCAGCAGCTTTACAAACTGATCTCATAGGTTCCCTGTGGGCAGCTTGTGGTTTATACTCTTTTGGAATCAGTCTACAAACTCAGCTAGAAGTGCACCAGGTTTTTGCCTCACTCCTGCTATGGGGGTCTCAGTGGGCCCATCATCCAGTTTGTACCAAACAGCAAGTCCAGCCTGCATCACCTGGTCATGGTACAGGCCAGGTATTGTGGCCTTTTGGACGCCAGTGGAGTACCCTTCTCCTGTCCCTGTTAACATGGCAAAAGTAATAGGTATCATGGGTTAAGCCTGCCGGTTATTCTCTGCTCGCAATCTGCATTCCTCCTTAAAGAAAGCACACCATTTAATAAACTGAGAACTATTGAGGACAGCTTTGGCAACATCTAGCCAGTCCTTAGGGACACACAGGTGATAATCAATGTCCTATAATAGGGTAAGGGCCCAAGGAGAGTTTGGGCCATCCTCCACCAACGTCTTGTGGAACTCTTTAAGGTCCTTAGCTTGCCCTGGATCCCATTCCAATGGCCTGTTAGCTCCAGGTGCCAGATTGACTGGATATGCTTGGGGAAGTGAATCCTGTGGCCAAGGGTCCAGGCTCCCAAGTGGCACTTCATTAAAGGGCAGGCCTCCGAGTAGGTTACTTCCCCAGCCCTCGGCCTCTCCATGGAAGGCTGGTAGGGGTCCGAGTCTTACAGATCTCTCTTGCAGGTCACGGAGGGCACCATACCACCCCACTCTGAATCAGGGGAATAGGGAGGGGCCTAGGAGAGTCAGGGACACCCGAGTCAGAGGGGGTAACCTTCACCTTCGTTTTGATTTCCACTGCCCACTCAACTCACTCTCAGCGCCATCTTTGTTGCCCATGTGCTCCACATGAATATAAATACTATTTTTTTATCTGCATATCTTAAAAAATCATGCTGACAACATGAAATAAAAAAAACCCAAAGTTTAAAACCTTCTTCTAGGCAAGTTAAAGAATTACTGAGAACAAGTATTTTAAGAATCATTTCAGAAAGCTTGAACTCAGGGCCTGGGTTCTATCTCTGAGATTAATAGCAAGGCTATTGCTGCCACATTGAACCACAGTGCCATTTCTAATTTTCTTGTGGTTAATTGAAGAGAAGAATCCCACTGACTTTCCTGTCCAACCTGACTTTGAGCTAGGATCTGGAGATCTCAGCCCTCTGAATAGCTAGAATTATAAGCATGAGCTACTGGCACATGGCTACACTAATTGCTTAACTAAAAGAGTTAAAATTAAATGTTGATAATGTTTAACTTTGTAAAATAAAGTTAACTGAAATGCCTTTTACTAGTAATAAGGGATCAAATGTGTCTACTTTGTAGGTGGGTTACAAAGTTCTTACCAAAAGCTACATAATTTCCTTGTTTTCTATTCTTCCAAAATTGTTTGCTCTCCAGAATCATGCCTTATCTTTCCTTGCTGGTTTCTGTAGCTTATTTCATACATGCTCACAGCTTCTTCAATTATCATTTCCTTATGTGAAGAGCTTGCAAATATCTATTTTCAATCCAAACTACTTTTATGCACCTCTCATCCATATATTCAACTGCCATAAATACTTGTGAAACAGTAACCTTGTCTTTCCATTACTGGATATAAATGTGTAAGTAAAATTTAGGAAAATAAAGGAATAACATCAATAAATATAGCTGATGATTGTAATAGTAATGCTAAATATTACTACAATGCTGTTTTTCTGGGCAATTTAATATAAAGCTCAAGGAAAACAACGTTTTTGAGTGCTGATATTGGGGTTTAAACTCAGGACCTTACCTTCTCACTTATGCATTTTCCCTCAAGGGCGGTGTTTTACCCTTGAGCAGACACAGCTTTTATTTTCATTGATGTTCTCTGCTGTGTTCAAAGCAGGATTTTTAAACCTCTTAATAAAGTGATTCTTAAATATTCATAGGGGAGCAAAAGAAGAATAGAAGACAATAGAAGAATAAAAGAGTATAAGTTCAGGCTTGAAATCCTAGCTACCCAGGAGGCAAAGAGATGAAGATTTTGTTTCAGAGCCAACCAGGGGAGAAAAATCTGTGAGACTCCTATCTCCAATTAACACCCAAAATGCTGGAAATTTATTTGGGGGATTATTTAGAGATAAGAAACCCTTTGTCTTTCCTTCTTGGGCTGGATTGAAACCGGGATTCTCAGATATCAGCTCTCTGAGTATCTAGAATTACCGGTGTGTGCTAACAATGTCCAGTTTCGAGAGGGCAAGGTACTGATTTCAAACTCAAGGAACAGCACAAAAACAAAAACAAACCTTATGAAATACAAATATACTGATAGAATACAAACCCAAACAAACCAAACATGGGTATCTAGATGGGTGAAGGTCTTAATAAAATTATTATCACTATTATCTTTTCTGGCATTTTAAGTAACCCGAAATTATGCATTAAAGGCATAGCTTAGTGGGTAGAGTACTAGCTAAAATGAAATGTATCAAACCTACTTAAGGAAGAAAGAGAAAAACAAACAGAATCTACACATATTTCGTTAATGTACTTTTAAATGCATTCCAATAAAGAAAACTCTAGGCATTGATGAATTTATTATTGACTTTTCCTAAAACTTTGAAGAGATCATTTTGATTATACAAAAATACTTCTTTAGAAAGGTAAGAAATAGTAGCTGCCCTCTTAAAAGTTTCTTTTTTTTTTTTTTTTTTTGGTCCAGTCGTAGGCCTGAACTCTGGGCCTGGGCACTGTCCCTCATCTCTTAGGCTCAAGGCTAGCGCTCTACCACTTGAGTCATATCGCCACTTCCGGATTTTTTCCCCTGCTTATGTGGTGCTGAGAAATCGAACCCAGGGCCTCATGCATGCATGGCAAGCACTCTACCACTGAGCCACCTTGCCAGCCCTTAAAAGTTTCTTTAAAAAAATACCGAGCTGAATTTTGTCTGGAATTTTATTCCATGTACTGAGCAATTAAGGCGAATTGTTTCAGGACATTGAGTCTTCTAACCATTAAGTACTTTATTCATCACTTACTTAGTCCTTATTTTTTGTATAACATTTGAAAGGTTCTATAAAATCCATTTGGAGGGTCTTTACTCAAAGCAGAATGGCATAATGTAAGCATCTCAGGATTTAGAGCAGTGAGTATGAAAGCCATGAACAGTTTATCTTGTCTTTGAAGAAAATTTTAATACATAGAGCATAAATAAGAAAGAACATTTTA
The DNA here is from genome assembly GCF_024711535.1 of Dipodomys merriami. NCBI lineage: Eukaryota > Metazoa > Chordata > Mammalia > Rodentia > Heteromyidae > Dipodomys > Dipodomys merriami. Next base: position 120,186 of record NW_027202536.1, on the reverse strand, counting down.
GGTGATAGAGTAAATAATGGAGGCCAGGAGGTGGCCTAGCACCACCATAGGAAGACGAAAGCTTGGGTGCACCCTAAGGGAGAACTGTCCTGTCCTGTTCTGTCCTGTTGAGATACTTGTCATGCATCAGGTGCCTGCACAGGGAGGGCTGGCACTACTAACACAGCACCATGAATACGGTCAGCTTGGCGTCTTCCATGGTTCACAGCAGAAACCAGATGAAGTGGAGCAGGGATTGGACAGAGGGTGACCCGTGTTTGTTGGATGGTACTTCTATGCATACATGATGAAGACCACAGACCTGCTTTTGTTTTTCCAATAGAGAAACTGCAGCACTGCCTGGGGCACGAGCATGTCCACTTGCCTGGGAAGCTTTGGGCCATGGAGTCCTCCACCAGCATGTTGGCAGAGCCAACACTGTGGAGTGTAGAAAGTAGTATCAAGGTTCCCAGTAGTTCTCGCTTTCCTCACAGTCAATGCCCAAAACAAATGGAACCATGGGTGGCCCTTGTTTCCAGGAACCCCAACTGGAACACTTCAAGGCTCTGGATCAGTGGGGTCCATCAAACTGAACATCCTAGCCAGACACTACATCCACTTCTGCCTTCTTTGAGGACTCCAACACCAACATGGACAGTGCTGCTGTGCTTTTTTGCTGGCCATGAGGGAAGAACAGGAGTGTGCTCCCGAGCACATGAACTCCTGAGCCCCAGAGGGCTTACTCTGTGACATGTACCTGAAGAAGAGGGTCCAGTACTTCTGGCGTGCCCTTCTCCACGCAGTTTACCTTGCATGTGATTGTTGTCTTCATTCTGGGAGCCTTCCTGCTCCACCATCGCTGCTGCCAATGTGGCCCAAATACTATAACCTTTAGAAAGACTAGGTCAAAGCCTGAAAATATCAATACCAAGAATTGGGTGCATTAAAGAGGAGGGTATGGAAAGGGTAGACAAATGAAGGGAGGAAGGGACAGAATGTAAATGAGCTCATTGGATGAGAGTGAGGGAACAGAAGATGCTGTATGAAAGGTAATGTATTTATCTGCTTCATGAAATTGAAATCCCTCTACACAACCTCTTTATAATAATTATAAACTAAATTACTTTTCTAAAAAGGAATTCATTGCATATACCACAAAACTAAGAAAAGTAAGGGAAGGGGTGTGTCGGGGGGTTGTATGTTGAAAGGGTGGCATGGATCAATACGCACTGTTTTCATAAACTGCTTTGTTACATGGCACTTCTTTTGTACAACTACTTAAAGATAATTGACAAATAAAAATAATAAATGAGTAGATGTAAGATAAGGTGAGTACAGGAGAAAGAAATGGTTGATATATACTTCTGATATGGAACAGGGCTTCCCTTTAGGTTGGAATCCTGTAGAAGAACTCTACTGTTTTTATAATATTTCAGAATAAGATGAGATTCATAAAGCATGATTCATTATAATTTGTCAAAAATAATTTAAATAGTTGTTAATTGCCCAACAAAATTAAATTCCTATAGTATCTTTGTGAATAAATTTAATTTATGATCATGTTTTGACAGAAAAATCTATGAAAATATTTTATTTACTTATTTTTTGGTCAGTCATGGGGCTTGATCCCTGGACTTGGGCACTACCCATCAGCTCTTCAGCTCAAGGCAAGCACTCTACCACTTGAGCCACAAAGCCATTTCTGGTTTTCTGGTGATTAATTAGAAATAAGAGTCTCATGGACTTGCCTGCCTGGTCTGGCTTTGAAGCCAGAACCTCAGATCTCAGCATATTGTGTAGCTAGTATTACAGGTGAGGGCCACCGGTGCCTGGCTAAAAATCTTAATTCCAATTCACCTGCATAAAGCCAGAACTTGAAGCTTTGCTTAAAAGGTGGAATGCAGGCAAAAAGTGAAAAGCAAATACTAGCAGAGAGGCAGGCAGAGAATGAGAGAGGAAAAGAGAGAGGGAGAAAAGAGTGAGAGAGGGCAAGAGAGAGGGAAGGAGACAGGGAAAAATGTAAAAACGGGGGAACAATGGGAGGAGACAGGCAAAAGTGGATGATGAAAGTGAATATTATAAAAATATATGAAAATATAATGGAGTCCATTATTTTGTGCAATAATAAGGCAATATGTTTAATAGAAATTCAAGTGTGAAAGCAAATTTCTCAATTTATAAGTTTTATTTAGAAGTAATGAGGATGGAGATTAGCTGCTGGGGAAGGTATTACTTGCATTCTATTCTAAAACCCCGACCACAATCCCTGAAGATGTTCCTATCCAGGCCAATCAAGTAGCCACTGCCAGTTTTTGAAGCAAAAAAAGAGAAGTGTCATTCTGAGAACCAGAGGATTATAAAGACTAGCCATCTGTGGCTCAGGCTTGTAATCCTAATTACTCAGGAGCCTGAGATGTGATTATCCAAGTCAGGACAAGCAGGAAATCTTAATCTCAAGTTAAACACCACAAATAGGAAATGGAGGTGTGGTTCAAGTACAAAGGCTCCAGGACAGCACTCAGGCACTGAATTCACCTTCAGGTTCAGTACACACACACACACACACACACACACACACACACACACACACACACACACACACACACACACACACACACAACGTTAATTATATATTAGAAAACACAGTCATATGTCAATATTTAATGCTCACAAATGTTAACTCCTACTGAATTTCACATTCTCTTAAAAGAGAGTAGCTTCTTGACAGAATGTCCTTAATTTTTAAAAAGAATTTATAGCCATACTTCTTTGGCAGTCTCTATCACAAATTAGAATGGCGGGGGAGGGGAGGGCATGGGAAACTAGCCACTTCCTTTATGCTTCAATGATATTCTTGTATTTCACTAGTGGAAAAACATTAGCAGGAATGAGATGTGTCTAAAATAATATAAAACCATTGAAATTGCCGCTGATCATGTACAGGCTGATTAATTCTGTACAATATGACATATACATTGAACACCACAGGATGCGCTTTCAAGTGAGAAGCAACCTATATATGATATAATCGGTAATGTGTGTATTTTATACTCATGGACATAGATATTTGTATATGCATGGGAAATGTTCTGGCAATATATATCTGACAATGGAATTCTTTGGGGAATGGGGTATATGGTTATGCAGATGGATTGGGGAGAAAAATTTAAACCCTAGATTTGAATTATGACATTTATATACAACCAAAAATCTGTTACTTTCAAAATTAAAAAAAAACACCTACTAGCATATGAGCTAAGAAAAATACCACATAAAGCTGTAGTGATTTTTTTCTCACTTTTTGATTAGCACACATTCTTCCAAGGGATTTGATTATGAAATTTTCGTATATTCAAACAAGGTATCTTTATGAGACTCATCTCTTCCATCACTCCACACATCCTGATACACAGGATGAACCACTTTTAGGTGCAGTACTACCAATAAAAAGGGGAAAAATGAAATATATAAAAATTTAAAAATTACTATTAGTGTAGTCCTCACCCCTATAAAATGCTTACTTGGAAAGCAGAGTCCAAGATTGCATAGGAAACAATTATCAAGATCCCCTTCTCAGCTGGAAATGCAGTTTAGTGGTAGAATGCTTGCCTAGTATGCATGAAGCCCTGGGTTTGATTCCTCAGTACCAAATAAACAGAAAAGGTGGCTCAAGTGGAAGAGCACTAACCTTGAGCAAAAGAAACTAAGGGACAGTGCTCAATTCTGAGTTCAAGCACTACAACTGGAAAAAAATAAACAATCCCATTCTCAATCAATGAGTAAGCATTTGTGCGTCCAGGTATGTAGGTATGTAATAAGAGGCATTCTAACCCTGCGTTCTAACACAACCTATGGAACTCATGATATTCATTCAAAAGTAACTGCTAAAAACAGGGCTAGCTAACATTTCTCTAACGTGCAAAGAAACGAATTTAATCTATGTACACAACGTGCATGTGTACACATACAGATTCTACAGCAAGAAAGATATTCTGATAATTATGTGCTACAAATCCTGCCTTTTTCTACTACTTGCTCATTCTAGAATAATAGCATATGCACAACAGTGGGTGCGAGATGAACTCAACACCTTCTAGGAGATGTGTGGCCTGATCATAGAAACAAAAACATGTATTTCTTTTAATGTACATATTATGAAAACATATACATGCTCATATGTGTCTATAAGTTGAGTGTATTACACAGCTATATGACTCTGTATGTTACATAAGCACTGAAAAAAGGAAGGAAAGGTCCACGGTTACCTCAGAAAAATTACTGAGCCATGACTCTGGTCTCATTATTTTTTCTGGTTAATTGGAGATAGAATCTTACAACTTTTCTGCTTTAGGGATCTTCAAACTACAGTCTTCTAGGTTTCAGTCTCCTAAGTAGCAAGAGTTACAGGAAAGCCAGACTGGAGATATAGCTTAAGTGGAGAATAATCAACCTGGAGAGAAAAAGCTAAGGAAGAGAATAAGGGCTTGAATTCAAGTGCTAGTACTGAGGTATGTGAGCCCACACATGCACACACACACGCACACACACACACACACACACACAGAGATTAACAAGAATGAAACTCTGGTGACCCAGCTATATCTGTATACTTTAAATCACCTGTTTAATAATCTAATAATACAGAAATGAATCCTCAAGTTTTCTCCTCTTTATTATATTAGGTGTCTTAATTACCTTATCAGGGTTTTTTCCTTTTCTTTTTTCTCCTGTGTGTGTGTGTGTGTGTGTGTGTGTGTGTGTGTGTGTGTGTGTGTGTGTGTTATACACACACACTGGTGTATGTATAACAATACGGAGACTTGAACTAAGTGAATTGGCACGATGCTTTTGCTTCTTCTCTCAAGGCTGTTGCTCTACCCCTTGAGACACAGGACCACTTCCATCTCTTTTGGGGAAAGAAGTGTTCCATGCATTTTGAAGGCCATACGGGGCCCAATAATAAGTCTATGTATGTCAGCCACATGAGTATATTTTTTCTTATGTGCTAAAATCATCAGGTAATAGTCTTAGTTACAATAAAAAAATTCTAGGGCACTACTCAGGCCTTGATTAATGCCTAGGACCAATACAAAAATAAATGCAGTTTCTTGTAATTATTGCAGTTGACCTATTGCTACTCCTAGGATTATCATCTATGTCAAGGGTCTCTGGATTGTGACTCCCTCCATAGGTAAAGGATCACTCTAAATCTATCAGTCAAATGTAACTAAATCCTCCATATATTACCTTTGTAATATAAATTAAAATTGTTAATAACAAATAAATTATAATAAGTGTAGACAAAAATTCCATAAACACCAAGGATTTAATTCATGCTATGACATTTTTAGACCTCAAACATCACTAAGGATTTTTTCAGAAAACACACTTTTATCTCTACCCACTGTGAAACTGAAGAACTGAAATCATACACTACCCAACTTAGAGGCCTACACCAAGAAATAATTAGATGGCAGACATTGGTACAAGCAAACTGTACACCGCATATTCTCCTAAGTGAATTAATACTAAAAACAATGGACATGGTCCAGCTTGAGTTGAAGTTGAATATCTTGTCTCAAGAATAAAAAGTGAGGGCTGAGAATATGGCTTAGTGGGAGAGTGCTTGCCTAGCAGCCATGAAGCCCTGGGTTTGATTCCTCAGTAAGATATAAACAGAAAAAGCTAGAAGTACATTGTGGCTCAAGTGGTAGAGTGCTAGACTTAAGCAAACAAAGCTCAGGAAAATGCCCAGACTCTGAGTTCAAGCCCCAGGACTGGTTTAAAAATGGTGAAGACAGGAAGTAGGGAGAAGAACAGAGTTATTTGTCTGAGCCTACATTTTCTCAGCCTTCATGAACTTTCATCTTGTGATTTGTTTTTATTCTATTCAGTGGTCAACAAACTAGTTTCCTCTGAGTCTCTGAATCCTGTGTTATTTAGAGTTAGGAATCCTGATTTTAGTGTTGGGGATTTTGCTAAATGGAAGAGCACTTGCTGGCAAGTGTCAGGACCTTAGTTTGCTTCTCAGATCTGAAAAAAAGGACTCTTAAATCTTCTTTAGTTTGTGAAACTTCACAGAAGAAATAAATGCTTTCACTCATTCATAGAAGCACAAATTGATACATTTTCTAGGCTCATTTGAGAAAATTTACTATGAAATAGCAAAACAAAAGTCACACACTGATGGTTCACACTTGTAATCCAAGCACTCAGGAGGCTGAGATTTGAAGATTATGGTTTGAAGCCATTTGGTGCAAAAATGTCCGTGAGTCTCTTATCTCAACCAGTGAAAAACAAACCTGCAAAAAAACTGTAGCTGTAGCTCAAGCAGTAGAATGTTAGCTAAGAGTTATAAAGCCACAGGGCAGCACCCAGTCACTGAGTTCATGTCCCAGAAGAACTGGCAGAAAAAAAATGAACTCAAATTCAAAACAGCTTTATTAGGTTCAAAATAGTTCATAATCATCGATAATAACTTGCCATTTTGAGCCAAACAAAACAATTATTTTTCTTTAATGAAATAGAATAGGACACTTTACTTCTTAATTAGTGCTAAATCATGTAGGATTTCACAGTGTGGAAAGATACCTTTTCTAATGATAGCAGAAAACTTCAGTATCACTGTATGTATTATATCCCAGGACTGTAAAACATATAAAGTTAGATTTGTGCTCCATGGACCAAATTTCATGATTCATAAAAGAGTATCTTCACTGTATTTTATTTATACTGAACCTTTTGTCATTCTTTATTATTGACCACAACATAAATGTTAGTAAGGCTTGCCTTTTCATTGGAAAATTCTCTAATTTTTTAAACTTTCCTTTCTTTTATACAGCAAATAAAACTATGTATGGCATGTGAATATCACCAGTAGGGAAGTAAGTATGTCACCTCTACAATGCTCTGGACCTGCTTGATCATCTCACCTAGCTGCAGCTCTGTCCTTTCAGACATCCTTTCAGGCCAATTGATCTTCTCCTTAGTGCCCAGGTTAGGTTGCTCAGCAACTTCCCTCCAGTCTCCAAGGATAGCTCATGGCTGTTTCTTCATTGCAGAAAATAGATTTCTCTATTCTACAAAAAAATAAATGTGATTGGGTGAAGCCTCTACTGTAATAAAGATTTCATTTTACATTAGTCCATGTTTCCTTTAGAGAATTCTCTAAATGTTTAATTAATGGGAGGAAGGGGCTGGGAAAGAGTGAGGGAACAGAAGACACTGTACAAATGGAAGTGTATTCATTACCTTACTCATTTTATTGTAATCCCTCTGTACATGCTCTTTATAATACCAATAAAGTAAATCAATAAAAATATTCAATTAGATGAATCTGGTCAGAATGTAGACATGTACACCTATTCACCTAACAAAACTAATGCTTTACACACATCAAGAAAACAGTGTACTCGCAAATAAATCGTACTTAAATGGTTTGCTAGGCCGATCTAGCCCAGCCACCACTGCCACGCCTGGTTCTTTTGTCCAAGATGGGGCGCCAGGGGCACTGCCTTCTGGCCTTCAATGCAGCCACTGAGAGGGTCTGTTGGCCGCTGTTCCACCTCTTCAGCCCTGAAGCTGCACAGTGGAGCCAAGTTAGCACGTGTTGTAATCTTCAATGTGGCTGCAGTTGAAAGGGAGGCAGGCTGCACATGAGGCCTTTGGCACCCAGAATCCATCTCAGGCTTGAGTCCTTGGGAAGCCCCACGGCGGAGTGGGGGTTGCCACTGGGCAGAGAACCTCTAAGCTAGCAGTGTGCGCTCCTTGGGCTTGGGCACCAGCAGCAGCAGGGACTAGGACGGCAAGTCCTCAGGGACTCAGGAGCCTTGGCCCATCGCACCATGCCTGGTCCTGCTCCCGCCTCCTGAGGACTGGCCTGTGGGCCCTGTCCAGTGCCTGTGAGCACCAGATGCTGCTAATCAGCAGCCTGAGTCCCATGCTGTCAGTTGAGCCCCCAAGGACTGGCTTCTCCACCAGGTCTAGGGCCTCAGCGCGACAGCTAGTGCCTGGGCATATGCCCAACCTCCTCGGAGTGGCCTATCTGAATTTCAGGCAGCTGCAGGATGAGCCAGAGGCCAGGAAGCAAGTCCTGGTTAGCCAGCAGCTGCCCTTCGTCCTCAGGCTCTAGGCAAAGCCAAGGCGCACCTTCCCTGCAGAGGTAATAGCAGCAATGCAGCCATGGATGCAGCAGAAGCACCATTGTCTCCAGGTTGGCCCCACCTGCCTCCAGGTGTGCCCACATCATCAATCCCCTGGGCTGCCTGCTCCTGCACTGATGCTGTACATACCTGCAGTGCTCATTTTCTTCTGTATCTGCCCTCCCCCTCCCCAATCCCTGCGGGCATCTCTGACTCCTCTACCACCTTTGCCCTGAACATTTAGCATATGGGCCACTCATAGAGTTCATAGTGGTCGAGGGAACTTTTGTAGAACAGCCTCCAGGAAAGAGTCAAGGGTCAGGGTGATAGAGAGCCTTGAGTGTGTGGAAAAGGTATTGCACACATATTTTGATTGGGTAAGAAATCAAAAGAAAGCAAAAATTATCAAATTAAAAAAAAGAGATTAACCAGGCATCAATTGCTCAGGGCTTTTATCCAAGCTCCTCAGAAGGCTGGGAGCTGAGGATCAAGATTGGAAGCCAGCTTGGGAAGGAAGGTCCCTGAGATTCTTATTTCCAATTATCTACAAACAACAACAGCAACAAAACCCACAAGTGAAGCTGTGGCTCAAAATGATAGTGTTAGCTTTGAGCATGAAGCAATGACAGGGCTCCAGCAGCATCTGCAAAACTTGAGAAGCTCGCCACTCCCAGGATAGCTCACAGCCACAGAGGAGGCTGTGAGGAGGAATCGATCCCTGGGATACACTTGAGCCACCAAAACGCACCCTGCTTACTAGCACCAAGGTACCACTTAAAACTCAACAACCCAATTCTAGCTCTTTCTCACCACACTTTGGCAGGAGGGTGGGGGAGCTAGGAAGTAGCATGGTGCACCATTTCGGTTGAGGAGGGGAATATCTGACATCAGACTCACAGATAATACGTGGATAGACTAGAACTTCAGAAGAAGGCCAAGGTCGACAGATATAGTCATTCTGTAACAAGTGTAGAAGGGAGAATCTTGATTCTAAGGACTCCATAGTGCCCAGTTATGGGGTTAGTGGCAGTAACTCCCCCCTGTTGTGTCGATTAAGTGGTAGCATTAGGTTTGCTAGCCTATGAATGGCAGACACGAAGTGGGGATGGAGTGAGGCTGGTGCCTGGGTGACTCCCTTTTGCTGAGTTGTTGCCACTGCCACCATGTGGACATGCCTGGGCTTGGAGCAAGGCTGTAGCGTCGGTGGGACTGATTGGTTCTGAAGAAGCAGAAGGTGGAGCATCTTCTGCAAGTGATGCCTCCATTACTGGTGGTCATCCTGTCATCATGGGGCTTTGGGCTCTGCACCATAAGCGGCAGCCTAATGGAACCCTGAGGAGTCAGGAGCCAGACAGCTGAGTGCTTGGTATGGTGCAGACAGAATTCTGCTTCCCAGTCTCCCACCCCAATCTGGGTTTACTTCAAATCTATGGCTCCTTCTCCTTCCTCCTCCTCTGGTAGTTATCCTCAGCAGCAGCACTTGAACAGTCAGTCTGTGCTTCTTCCCACTTTTCTCCCAGGTGGGGTAAATTGAGGCTGTGAGGATAGAGTTGTCCACTCAATGGAGTCAGAAATAGAACCCAGAGCCCTTGGTACCACAGTATGAGACACTTCTTTCTACATTCCATATTTTATAATCAGTTTTTTCTGTTGCCCTCTCCTGTCCCCTGACCTCATCCAGAGATATCTTTCTAGGGAGTACCCTGTCTGCACATGCCTGTATCCCAGGATGTGGTGCCTCTATTAGAACTGGTGCCCTCATAATCTCTGCTCCCCTCCCTCACCTCCACCTGCTTATCCTTGTGTCTCTACTCAGGAAAGTCCCTTTTGAAACCATTTGCACAGAGAACCCGGGCCTCCCTGCTCCTTCTCCCTATTCACCATTTTTAGGTACTGTTGATTCCCTGAAGAGTGAGTGCAAAGATGCTCTTGGAACTGTAGGTCCCTTGGATGGGGTGAAATGTGAATTTCTGGTTCTTGAGGAACTTGCCACTTTTGACTCTCCAGTAGTATATAGGTGTCCTAATGGAAGAATTGCCCAAAATGTCCCCTAAAGCAGTTCTCTGAGGGTAAAATGACACATGCCTTCCTTCTCTGCTATGAACTAATGGGACATGGTATTTTTTTGTATTACAAACAGTGATCATACATGTTTCCGCATCTTTGAAACTTACTCAAGTACTTGCACGTGTGTATGTGCATTTGGACTAAATTAGCAATTTTTCTTCGTGTGTGTGTGTGTGTGTGTGTGTGTGTGTGTGTGTGTGTGTGTGTGTGTGTGTGTGTGTGTGTGTGTGTGTGCATGTGTGTTCAGATCTTGGGTCTTAAACTCAGGGCCTGTGTTCTTTCTTTTAGGTTTTTTCACTCATGGCCAGTGTTCTACCACCTGATCCATAGCTCTACTTCTTGCATTGTGGTGATTCTGCAAGGGATGCTTTAGAAATAACATTCTCAGATTTCTGCATCCTGAGTAGGTAGGATGGAACTCAAGAACTTGTACTTGCCAGGCAAATGCTCCTGCAGGAGCTAAATCCCTAAACCCAGCTCATATTTTTGATTGGCTGATTTTTGCTCACAAGTGGTGCTCTACTTTGTGAGCTAAATCTCTCTTTGTGGATATTTTTGTTTTCCTTTTTGTTTGTTTTTGGCCTGTCATGGGGCTTGAACTCTGAGCTTGGGCGCTATCTCTGTGGTTTTCAGCTCAAAGCGAGCACTTTATTGCTTGATCCTCAGTGCCACTTCCGGTTTTCTAGTGATTTATTGGAGATAAGAGTCTCATGGACTTTCCTGCCCGGACTGGCTTTGAACCATGGTCCTTAGATCTCAGCCTCCTGAGTAGTTAGAATTACAGGCATGAGTCACTGGTGCCGGGCTCCTCCTGTTTTTGTTTTTCATTTGTTTTCCTTGTTAATTAATAAGAGACTCAGATTTGCCTACCCAGGTTGGCTTTTGAAGTTCAATCCTCTCACATCAAACCTCATGATTGGCTTATAGCTGTGAGTCACCAGTACCTCTCTTTGATTTGTCATTTTTGACAAATGCCAAATGTGTCTTTTGAGATGGTCTGAGCATTGCACTAAACCCAAGGCAAATTTCAAGAGAATGACAAAGATGTAGAGACCACTTGGTGACTCACACACACCATTACATAATGTAAGTTAAAGACTTTCTTCCCAGAAAAACACAACTCTTACCTTTATACAAGCTATGGTTCTTAAGTACATCTTAATATCTATCTAAAATAGTATACACATTGAAAGGAACTCCACAATATGGCTATGCTTCTCATGCATGATAAACAAGCACTCTACCACTGAGCCACCTTCCTAGGCCACTAAACAAAAGACTTTAAATGTCAGCTGGGCACTGTTGGCTGACACTTGTAATACTAGCTACTCAGGAGGCTAAGAGCTGGGGATTGTGGTTCAAAGCCAGCCTGAGCAAGTAAATATATGAGAATGTTAACTAATTAACCACCAAAAATGCCAGAAATGTATCTGTGGCTCAAGTCGTAAAGCACTAGCCTTGAGTAAAAATAGCAAAGGGACAGCCCCTGAGTTCAAGTCCCACTCTGCACTACCAGGTTAAAAATTTAAAAAAAAAAAGATAACGTGACTTATCATCCCTGGGACTAAAACACTTGTGAGTAGTTGCTGATGTACATCACTGCCTTCCTATACCATGGGACACATACCACATGATAGACATACATTTCTGTTCATTTCAAGGTTAGGTAAATCACATGAGTACAACATATCTAGAAACTGCATCAGTGTGAAGTCCAAGTTAATTTCCTTTGCCAGTGACCTTAGAAGTGTGTCAGAGCTAATTGTCCCTCACAGAAAGAAAAGAAGCTGCTACTGACTCACCTTAAACTCATGTTGTGAGTAGCAATAAGGCTAGGCTGTTTGTCAATGCAGCATTACTTGGATGGTTTTGATTCATCCTGGTTCCTTGAAGGAAGAATCCCATTTGGTTGCATGTTAGGGGTCTCAGAGGAGGTCAACATGATATAGGAACTGAAGAATATCACCAGCTCCCTGCATTTAAACCTTATTATAGTTGAAGACAGTGGTTCACATGTGTAATCCTAGCTACTCAGGAGGCTAGCAATCTGATGGTTTTGGTTCAATTCCAGCACTGGGTATGAAATCCATGACACTTTTATCTTCAATTAAACATCAAAAAACCTGGAGGTGGACCAGTGTCCCAAGGGGTAGAGTGCTAGCCTTGAGCAAAAAAGCTCAGGGACAGCCCTAGGAATGGCACACACACACACACACACACACACACACACACACACACACACACACTCAAATACACATACAGCGCTTTCTGTTAGCTCATCTAATGCTCCCAACAACCATATAAGTCAGGTATCCTTACTTCCTTATTTACAGAGGAGGAAAATTCCTGGTGAGTCAGTGGCCTCAAACCCCAAATCCATGCCCCTGTCCCAGGTGCCAGTACCTTTCCTTGCAACAAACCTGGGGCCCAAAAGACAAAACAGGCTACAGGCATTCTGTGCTGTGCTGTATGTGTGTGTGTGTGTGTGTGTGTGTGTGTGTGTGTGTGTGTGTGTGTGTGTGTGTGTGTGTGTGTGTGTGTGTGTGTGTGTGTGTATGTGCACCAATTCTAGGGTTTGAACTTCTGGGTGCTGTTCCTTAGCTCTTATTCTCACGTTTGGCACACTATAGCACTTGAGCCACAGCACCATTTCTTGGTCGTTAGTTCTTCATTGGAGATAAGAGTCTCACTGACATTTCTGCCCAGGCTGGCTTTGAATCATGGTCCTTAGATCTCAGCCTTCTCAGTAACTAGTAGTCTAGATGTGAACCATTTGCATCAGGCATAGATTCTTCACCCTTATGGGTAAGCCTGTCTTACCTAGTTTCCTCAGTATGAATTGGTTTTAATAATGTTTGATCCTAGGCCAGTTGAGACATGTATTTCCTTATTACAGTTTCTGGCTGGTGTTTCAGCACAGCACTAACTGCTCTGCCTGAGGTGAAAGTTCTTGAGAAGGACAACTAAGCCAGGTGTTTGTGACTCACACCTTTAATCCTAGCTGGTAAAGAGGATGAGATCTGAAGAAGATTGCAGTTCAAAGTCAGCCTGGGCAGGAAAGACTGTAAGACTCTGGAAGTTGGGCTGTGGCCCACGTGGTAGAATTTTAGCCTTGAATTAAGAGCTCAGAAACAGTGTCCAGGCCCTCAGTTCAGGCCCTAGGAAAGCACAAAATGAAAGAAAGAGAAAGAAAAAAGAAAGGTAGTGGGGGCAGGAGGAGAAGGAAGGAGGGAGGGAATAATTATGGTATTAGTCGCTCAGATATGTAATTCTAGCAAGTAAACCAGTAGTGGAACTGTGTCTCAAAGTGGTAGAGAGCTAGCTTTGAGCAAAAAAGCTCAGCGACAGGCCCTGTGTTAAGTCAAATGACTGACAAAAGAGAGAGAGAGACAGAGAGAGAGAGAGAGAGAGAGAGAGAGAGAGAGAGAGAGAGAGAGAGAGAGAGAGAGAGAGAGAGAGAGAGAGAGAGAGAGAGAGGATAAGAGAAAGGAAAGGAAGAAGGGAAGGAAGCAATGAACTAGTTCAAGAGTTGAGTGAAATAGAAACTGCTAGATATCTGGGAACCTACACAGAACCAGGAAGCACAGTTTTTTAACCACACATCTATGGCTAGTGCTGAATGTCAGATTCCCCTTACAGAGCCCATGTTGTGCTTTAGTAAAGGCCTACTGAATCCTCCCTGGGCCTTGGGAAGGAAGAGCTAGCCTTTGCTTCACGTGACAAGTCTATGAAACTGAGAACATCAAGGACCTCTCATTGCAAGAAGAGGAAGAGATGGATATCCGTTCCCTGGAAGCTAATCCTTTCTGTGACATGCCCACTCTAATCCTTCTCCTATGCTATTATCTTCTGGTAGCCTGGAAAGATGTACAAAAACACCTATTTCACCAGCACTCCAGGAAAAGAAAGGGACCCCCCACAACGGCTTTAGGGTGGGACTCTCTACCCCATTTGGCAGTCCTAGTCCAGCACAGACTCTGCCAGCACCATGATTAGTAGACTAAATAGCTTTGTGGAGCAACTTCTCTCTCTCTCTCTCTCTCTCTCTCTCTCTCTCTCTCTCTCTCTCTCTCTCTCTCTCTCTCTCTCTCTCTCTCTCTCTCTCTCTCTTGTCCTATTGTCTGGGGGAGTCTTCAAATATGAATATAGAATGGGCTGCTCTCTCCCCATTGGCACCAGCAGTATTTAGCCATTTTCATCAAAATCAAAGACAGAGCACCAGTGATTAAAGACAAATTTAAATCTGGGAGCAAGTTATAAACCATAGGGCTGGGACATTTATCATGGCTAGTGACCTCAAAGGGAACCAATGAGATGGGGGCAGGGAAGAGGCTGCAGTGGGACTTCTCTTCTCTGCCCTGCATCTTATAAGACTTCTCAAATCAAGGACAAATAATAATAGGACAGGACAGGAAAAATAATAACAATGACAAATAATAAATATTGATTACTACCAACTGCTATAATGAGAAATGAAGGTTTCATTTATTTTATTTTTACCCCATCAAATGTCTATACCTACCCCATAGAGTATTTATTATTATTAATGTGCTTTCTTAATCTTCATTTCACATATCAGGAAATGGTATTCAGAGAGATTAAGCCATTGACTAGAGCCACACAGCTCAAAATGAAAATAGTGTGACCATAAGAATACTATCTGAATCAGGTGCTGGTATTTCATGCTTGTAATCTTAGTTACTCAGGAGGCAACTCTGAGGATCATGGTTTACAGCCATGATCTCCAATTAACCACTAAAATGCCTGCAATGGAGCTGTAGCCCAAGTTGTAGTGTCCTAGTTGTGAGTGAAAGAGGTAAGGGACAGCGCCCAGGTCTTGAGTTCAAGCTCTTGTACTGGCACCAAACAACAACAACAAAAACGGCTCATACCCCAGAGTATCTCCTACACACCAACAAAAACCTGGACCTGGAGGTGTGGCTCAATAGGTACAGTACTACTCTCAAGCAGAATTAGCTAGTGAAAAGTGTCTAAACCCTGAGTTCAAGTCCCCCCCAGTATAAACATTTGTGTATATGTATATGTATATGTATATGTATATGTATATGTATATGTATATGTATATGTATATGTATATGTATATGTATAATGTGTCCACACATATATACATAATGCATGTATGTATAAAAACATGTGTATATGATGATTGGGGGATATCAGGCCTGATAGCTCAAGGAAATGTAAATTTTTGCATCATTCAGCCTGTTGATGGAGACTCAGAATATCTATACTGCAGCTAAGTGTCAGAATTTGAGTATTCTCAAATTCTGAAATTCATCAAATCATTGGATAAAGCCCATTCTATTTAGGAAAGGTAGTCAACTTTTTTTTTGCTTTGCTTTGTTTTGTTTTTTTGCCAGGCCTGGGGTGTGAACTCAGGGCCTGGGCACTGTGCATGAGCTTCTTTTGCTCAAGGCCAGTGGTCTATCACTTGAAACACAACGTGACTTCTAGCTTTTTTTCATGTGGTACTGAGGAATCAAGCCCTGGGCTTCATGCATGTTAGGCAAGCACTCTAACACTAAGCTACATTCCCAGCCTGTAATAAATATTTTTTACTCAAAGTTTAAAATTATTTAAATTTATCTATTTAAATTTACCCATGTTATTACAATTGTAATCATATCCAAAAATATTTTCATAGCAACATTTACCCTGTTTGACTAAAGATGAGGCACTTCATGATAGCAGAAGTAATGTGTTAAAATTCACCATCTCTAGCACGTGTTATTGGCTCATGACTATAATGCTAGCTATTTAGGGAGCTTAGAGCTGAGGATTCAAGCTTTATGAGACTCATCTCCAATTAACTACCTCAGAAAACTGACGTGGAATTATAGTACAAGTGGCAGAGTGCTAGCCTTAAGCGAAAAATCCCAGGGATAGTGCCCAGGACCTGAGTATAAGAAATAAGACTGGTATGTGCATGAGCATGAATACACACACATAAACATACACATACACACCATGACCATCAGTCACTAGAATATCAAGACTTCACTCACAGGAGATCTGCAACAATCAAATTGTGAGACAGGAAGTAGAATGGTGGGTTTCCTGAGACTGGGGAAAGGGATGGATGAATGATGCTGTTTAATAAGTACTTAATTTCAGGTTGGATTCTGAGAAAGTTCTACAGGTTGGTATCAGTGAGGGTGCATGAAAATGTGAATGTACTTAAAGCCACTGAAGTGTACAATTATAACTGGTTCATATGACACATTTTAGGCTATGGTTATTTTCCCAGCCAGAGAGGGCTTGGACAAGAAAATCTGGCAGGATGCAAGGCCCCTTATAAAGTTCACTGGTTCAGTTTCCCACCAACAAATATCTGCTGTTGGGCCATTTGTGCTGGCCTTACGCCAGGTTTGAGCAAAGGCAGTGAGTGGTTACCTGTAACTGGCCCTCTATAATTTGAGCCACATCTGTACTTCTGGCTCTCTGTAGGTTAATTGGAGATAAAACTCTCAGATTTTGCTGACTGGGCTGACTTTGAACCTCGATCCTTAAATTTCAGTGTTAATGTACTATCTTAAACAAATGATTGGAACTTGCTCTTTGTTGTTGTTGGTTTTGGTTCTCAGGCTTGAACTTGGGTCCTAGGCGCTGTACCTGAGTTCTGCTTAAGGCTAGCATTCTACCAGTTTGAATTACTACACTACTTTTGGTTGGTGATTAATTGGAAATAAAAGTATCACAGACTTTACTGCTCAGACTGGCCTTGAACCTTGATCCTCTGATCTCAGCCTTTTTAGTAGTTAGGATTTCAGGTGTGAGCCAATTACACCTTGCTGGGAACCTGCTCCTTTATGAAGGAGGGGGTTCTGATTATCCCCATTTTCCTGATATAGAAACAGAGGCAAACAAATTGAAATGACTTGTATATGATGTCACATGCTAGTAAATTCTGGAGCTGGGTCTTTTATCTTGGTCTGTCCAATTGCAAAGTTCACCCTCAAATACTACTCCATTTGTGTGTGGCCTTGTTATCCCCTACACTCACATTCCTGTAGCAAGGAATCAAAAACTCCCACAAGTACAGGTGTGATTAAGTACATGGCTCTGTCTAGTTAGGAGCGTGCCTGGGTTTGAGTCTCATCTTCACTACTGAAGTTGGATTGAGATGATTGTTGGGCCAATATTTAAGTTTTGGAATCTTGGCACTGGCAAATCATTGGTTATATTACAGTGGCCTGGACTGTTAGACTAAGATAATGATTACCTATCTTAAAGGTTTATTACCAAATTCACAAAGAAAAAAGTTGGTTAGTGCCTAGCATATAGTCAGCAACACATTGAAGTCAGCTTTTTATTTCATTGAGTAAAGATGGCAGCCTATAGCTGAGTGTGCAGTTCAGTGGTAAAGCCTATACTTATTTAGCATGGTGTGGAGGAGGAAGGTTGTGAGGGGAGAGGAGGAAAAACCAAGAAGAAGGAAGAAGGGGTGGAATGTGGCAAGGCACCAGCAGCTCAAGCATGTAATACTAGCTACTTAGGAGGCTAAGATCTGTGGATGGTAGATCAACCCAGCCTGGACATGGAAGTATATAAGACTCTTAAGTCTAATAAAGTACTCAGAAAAAGCTGGAAATGGCATTGTTTTTCAAGGAGTAGAGCACTACTCTTCATTGAGCACAATTAGTCTCAGGGATAGTGCTTAGCCAATGAGTTCCAGATCCAAGCATGGCTAAATCAATCAATTAATCAATACAACAAGAAGTTGAAGTGGAAGAATCAGTTGTATGTTAATCATGTAATTTTGTTGCTATGACAAAATACTTGACAGAAATAGATTAGGAATTTATTTTTCTCAGTGCCATAGATTTCAGGCAATCATGGCAGAGCAGAACATAGTGGACATGGAGCAGGGGAAGGGGTAAGAGAGGGTAAAGGAGTGCCTATATGGGAGGATTCTCATTTCTCCTCTTTAATGCCATATGGAAAGACAGTCTATGGGATGGTGCCACTATTGTGCAGAAGGGATATCTGCTTCAATTAGTCTGCTATGGAAATCTTCCAAACACACCCAGAATTGTGCTTTACTTATTAGCTGGGTGCATTTAAAACCAATCAAATCAATCCCAATTAAATTTATCCTCAAGATTAACCATCAGAGTTGTTAACTTCATTTGTCTCCAAACTTAGCTAACTGTTCTTTCACAGCCCATCTATCATTTTCATTCTTGTTTTTCTTTCACTTTTAGACGTGTGTGTGTGTGTGTGTGTGTGTGTGTGTGTGTGTGTGTGTGTGTGTGTGTGCGTGTAGTGTAATTAGAAAAACACCTTGAGTATAAAACAGATTTCAATATGACATTTTCATTTATGTTTATAATGTATTCTATTTAGTACATCACCCTCCCTTCATCATGATGTAAAATAGTTTGGACATGTTTCATTATTTTATTCTAGTACCGGTAAACAATATTAGATATGTTTATTCTATTCCTATAAAAATTCTATAGAAGCATTTACAAGAACAGTTCAATGAAATAGGTTAAAATTATTTTAGGAAAGAGAATGGATGAGGAATTATGATTGAGTGAGGTCAATGAAGTAAATTATATTCTTGCATTAAAATGTCACCATGAGACTCCCCTGTATAATTTAAATATATTAAAAAATATGTGTTTTTCAAAAAGAAGAGTTGAAAGCCAATATCCTATTGAATGATAAAACCACATGTAGTTATCTCCTAAAGTCAGCAACAAGATAACCATATCTACTCTCACCATTTGTAATTTGCAGGAACTGGGGTTGCAAGGAAATCAATTTGACAATAGAAATGTCCATATCTGTGTTGATAGGAAGGAGTGTAATTACCTTTTGTGCAGATAACATTATCTTCTATTTGTGCCATTCTGGACCTAGAACTCAGGGATTGTGTTCTGTCCCTGTGCTTTTTACTCAAGGCTAGAATTCTCTCCCTTGAGCTGTAGCTCCACTTCTGGATTTTTGATGGTAAATTGGAGATAATAATTTCAAGAGTCTTACATACTTCTTTGTCCAGGCTGGCTTCCAACTTCAATCCTCAGAAATCAACTTCCTGAGTAGCGAGGATTACAGGTAGCAGTCACTGGCTCCCAAATCTCACCTTATTTTTTATTTAGAAAATTACAAGAATTCACTAAAAATTATGTTCAATAACTGAGTTCAATGAATAGGTTATAATGTGTGTTTAAAAATAATTGGATTTACATTTGTGAGCAATGAACAATTAAGAATAATGTAGGGAGTAAATTCTCTTTATACTAGTAGAAAAATACTTAGAAATCAATGTACCAAAAATGTAACCTTGAACAATGGAAACTACATTATACAGCAAATCTTAAAAGCACTCCAGTTTTGACTTGATATCCTATTCTGCTTGCCTCTCATGAATTTGCTCTAACAGAAAGAAACTAGTATTTTTTTACTTTACATTATTATCAGGACTCTCAAGTGGAAATACATACATCCAAATATGCCCTGAGATCTCCATTTTTATGAGGAATGGCTCAGGTACACAAAAGAGGCAGGAAGAACTCATACACTTGAGGACTGAATATCAGCCATGAATGTTTCCTCTCCAATCCTCCCCAATCAGGTTGTGTGTAAAGTATCGTCTAAAATCACAATAAATCTTTAAGAGACAAGCATAGGATCTCACATATGATGGAGGGAGAAAAAAGATTTATTCCAGCCGGGTGCCAGTGGCTCATGCCTGTAATCCTAGCTACTCAGGAGGTTGAGATCTGAGGATCCCGGTTCAAAGCCAGCTTAGGCAGGAAATTCCTTGAGTCTCTTATCTCCAATAAACCACTAGAAAACCAGAAGTGGCACTGTGGCTCAATTGGTAGAGCACTCACCTTGAGCTGAAGAGTGCAGGGACAGCGCCCAAGCCCAGATTTCACGCCCCACCACCGAACACACACACACACACACACACACACACACACACACACACACACACACACAGATTTATTCCACATTCTAATGGATAAGTTCTGGAAGACAAGTCTGAGGTCCCCTATTCATGTAGCATAGAGTTACTGAGAGGAACTTTCAGGATCAAGGAGGTAAGAATTCAAATACAGAGTAGTACATGCAAAACAGAAAGAAAAAAGCAGACTGATTTGGGGCAAAGAAGCAAGCTTCACATCAACATAAACCTAGAGTAAACTTCACTCTTCTACCCATATTCATTCTGATCACCACAACCCAACATCTCTTTGATGAGAAAAGGAGGCAATGTAACATGCTCTAAGAAATATTTAAGGAAACATTTCACTAAATCCTTGGGAACTATTTTTTATACAAAGAAAAGGAAAGCCGGGCGTAGGTGGCTCACGCCTGTGATCCTAGCTACTCAATAAGTTGAGATCAAAGCTAGCCTGAGCAGGAGAGTCTGTGAGACTCTTATCTCCAGTAGACCACTAGAAAACTGGAAGTGGCGTTGTGGCTAAATCAGTAGAGTGCTCACGTTGTTCTGAAGAGCTGAGGCATAGCTCCTAAGCCCATAGTTTAAGCCCCACACCCGACAAAAAATAATAAATAAAAACTGCAATGCACATGTTTATAAATGAATAATCTAATGGTTAAGTCAATTAAACACAAGAACTACCACATCAATCTCAATTTACTTAAAGCCACCAAAATATTAGTGTTCATGAATATCACTCATTTTTAGAAAATGACTAGTCAAAACAAAGTTTATATTTGAAATATAAAAAATGAAATTTAAACCCAGATTTGCTGTGAATATCCAATTCACAGGAATACATTTATTCAGCAAACAGAGAAACAAAAAATAAGGGTTTGTCATATAGAATGAAAGATGTAGAAGCAGACTCTTTCCTTAAGATGATAACTACATGCAAAAAGTGGGATTTATCCATTTATCTACTGAGGGGCATCTGGGTTGGTTACATATCTTAGCTATGGTATATAATGTTGCAGTAAATATAGTTGTGCTGGTAGCTTTAGTATGGTCTTGGTTGTGATCATTTGGGTAAATGCCCCAAAGTGGGAATGCTAGGTCATAGGGAAACTCTATGTGGAGTCTTTTGAGGAAACTCCATATTGCTTTCCAAAGTGGTTGAACAAGTTTACACTCCCACCAAAAATATAGTAGGGTTTCTTTCTGACCAAATCCCCTCCAGCATCTATTGTTATTAGAATTCTTTATTATAGCCATTCTAAATAGGGTGAGGTGGATTGTCAATGTTGTTTTGATTTACATTTCATTTATGGTTAGGGAAGTTGAGCATTTCTTCATGTGTCTATTGGCCATCCTTCTTTCCTCTTCAGAGAAGTTTCTCTGAAAGTCTTTTTTATTTTATTTTATTTTTTTATTGTGAAAATACTGTACAGAGGGGTTACAAGTACATAGGCAAGATAATGAGTACATTTCTTATCAAACATTTTTACCTCCTTTGTGTTTCCCCTTACACAATGGAATTCTATGCCTCCATCAGAAAGAATGACATTTCCCCATTTGTATGGTCATGGAAAGACTTGGAAAAAATTATATTAAGTGAAGTAAGCCAGGCCCAAATAAACATAGGTCCCATGGATTCCCTTATTTGTAATACTAGTATATGTCTGAGACAAGCAGAAACGGTCAGATAAGTTGATGTTAAGGGAAATGAACTCCAAGATAAAGATTCAAATGGTTTTTCTTTCTTGCTATTGTTTCTAACATTTTATAAGATGATTTATTTATTGCTTTGTATATCCCTCCCCACCCCATACATGTGTTCCCATGGGAGGGGCTGGACTAGGCAGTGAAGGGAAAGCATTGGAGCCAGAAGTTGTGGGGCTGGAAAGGGTGGGCCAGAAAAGTGGGGGTGGAGGTAAAATTGTGGCTGTGAGAGTGGTTGGTCAGGAGAATGTGTGCAGCCCAGAGTGAGTATCTGGCCTCAAGAAGCAGTACAGTCCAAAAAGTGAGAGTAGGACACATAGCATGGTGGTGGGAAGAGGAAACACCGGGTGACCATGGTCCAGCGGGTGGTGGTGGGAGGTGGGCTGATAGAGGGGAGGTATGGGACAGGGAACCTAGAAGAGTTAATAGGGGATCAAGAAGAAGGGTTGTGCACACTTAACTGGAAACAGGGCTGTTCAGTATGGCTCTCTCCATGTACTATGCTCGTCTGTGCTCTGTCAGGGTTAAGCCCAGCAGGTTAGAGTTCCCATGCCCCACAATCTAGAATACAGTAGAGGAACACCATCTAACTATTCACCTGGCAGGGGTATAATTCTCTGGCACCTGGGAAGAGGTTTATTATGAAGACAGGATGATAGAATGGGCTACCTCTGGCTTAACAGATTCATATCACCCTTACCCATGAGGCACAGTTAATATATAAATATACTTAAACAATAGTTCTGTTTTCGCCTTTGCTTTACCTCTTCCTTCTTCCAGTGCTGGGGCTTGAACACAGCTTCTAGGTGCTCCAAAAATTCTCTGCCCAAGTGCCTATTGTTCTTCACCTCCTAGACCTCTATCTTCTTGGTCCCTGTCAGTCCAGGTGCAAGGTACCATGGCCAGATGCCCTCTTTCAAGGCAAGTATGTCCCCAAATCCTTCTCCCTGGAGGAACCAAAAGGAGGATTAAGGGTTTTGTGCTTTTGTGTATACATTCACATGAATATTTACTTTCATCAGTGGGGCAGTTCTAAGTACTCATCCTCTTATTGAACTTCAGCTATAAATTCTTTGAAAATGGAGGCACTGGAGCAGGAAAGGAAAAAAAAACCCAAACAATAAAACAACAACCATATCCCACAATCACTGGATGACTGAATGAAAGTAAAACGCAACCTAACAATATTTTACCAAATCTGTTATATTTGAATGGTGAGAGTTCCATAGAGGAAGATGCCAAAACAGCCAGGGAGTGTCCATTTGCATATGTTCAAGGATGCTGTCATTAATATTTAATCATTAATATTTGCTCATTCATCCAGGAAGAGGAGTTCAGTTACTATGGTACTTTGATTGTGTTCAATCCAATGACGTTATAAAAATTGCAAGCTGCCATGATAAAAAAAAAATAAGGCTCCTCTTCCCAGCACCAGTTATTTTTAGTTCACTTCCAAACCATAAACATTATAACCATGTCCAAAGAATGCAAGGAAGGGAGGGAAAGAATCAGCATTCTGGTCTATTATCTGGTACCAACACATTGCTCAGGTTGAACTGTTTATCCACTGTGGTATTACTTTCTTCCTACTTTTGGATCTGAGGTGTGTGCACTTAAGAACTATGTGCATATATCCTTACATACATTATGACTGAAGGTATATGTCCATGAACTGAGGTGTTAGCTTGCAAAGGTTCATTTTAACTGTTACAGCAGCTGTATGTCAACGTAATTGCTCCTGTGTCCCATGTGCATCTCTCCAAGTTCTACACAAGATAATGTCACTGACCATTTTACTTATGTTGCTGCTGGCATTCCCAGTTTTCCTCTCCCAATTCTCCCTCCCACCTCCCTCTATACCCTGCAGCAAACCACAGCCTTTATGGTTTTGTTTCTTCAGTGTTGATTGCCTGAGGTTTGATTGGTCCAATTCTAACACACTAGGTAGCTATGGCAGGTGCAGGGGGTGGCGTTCCTTTTTCTAACTTTCCTGACACATACCAGGAGAGTCTCTCCGCATTTCAGGAGTTTTACTTGAATTACTTTCCACTTTCTGGTATTTGCCACCTATCTGATTTTGTCTCTTCTTTGGAGTTAATGAGATTGAACCCAGGATGTTTCATTAGGTAGGCAAATACTCTCACTGAACTATAACCCAGCCACAGAACATCTTTTTAAATTCTCCATATATCTGAATGTACGATGGAAAGAAAAGTTTATTCCAATATATTGGAATGTTTCAGATTTTAGGTTTTGATTAATCTAGTTATATATAGTCATAGTCTAGAAACAAATATATTGGTAGGACTTGATAAGACAGGCTTTTCCTCACTATACAGCTGTTGATGGGAAGGGATTGTCCTGCAGCATAACCCTGGAAACTTAGTGGTGAGGCCTTCAACATCAATTCCTCAGGGACATGATTTCAACCCAAGTGAGTTGCTGTAGTCTGAAGCCTCCCCTCAGGTTCCTGCGATTCCATCTTGCATACTACATTCCATAATAGCAATAACCACGATGCTCAGTCTGACTGTTTCGATTTGTTGAAAGGTTGTGAATGAATGTGTATGTCATCTTAGATGAGCGCATCATTGAGTCATGTGAAGAACTTCATCAAAAAAGAGATCACTCTTCAGTTTCAGTGATGATTTACAACAAATTTTCATAACTTGACCACAAAGCCTCTTTTTATAGGCTAAACAGTTTCACTTGCACCAAAATGATGCTATGGCAAAAATGATCCTCTAATAGGGTTTCTAAATGCAAACACAAAATACTTTTGCTTAAGGAAGAATTAATTATGCCAGCTAATATATTCCCAGAATAGTTATTTGTGTTTAGACCATGTTAAAAAAATTTTGTTTTTGTTTTTGATTTTTTTATGGTCATGGGGCTTGAACTCGGCCTAGGCGCTGTCCCTCAGCGATTCAGCTCCTCAGTGATTCAGCTTAAGGCTGGTGCCCTACCATTTGAACCATAGTGCCACTTCTGGTTTTCAGGTGGTTAATTGCAGATTAGAGTTAATTGCAGATAAGAGACTTTCCTGCATGGGCTGGTTTTGAACCGCAAACTTTGTATCTCAGCCTCATGAGTAGCTAGGATTATAGGCGTGACCCACTGGTGTTTGGCAAATATGTGCAATTTTTAACCATGATTGAAAATGTTGGGAAAAACTACAGAATACTTATAAGCAGCAGTAATTAGATGGGTATAAGTATATGTAATATACCAAATATTTTTGCACAATTGAAGTCCTTGGTGATCAAATACATAACAAAACTCATTTGGATCTCTTATTGAATATAGATTATTAATTTTTCTGTTCAGAAACATATATATGTATATATATATATACGTAACTACAAAAGTATATAAATAATGCTTTACTATTTATGGGCAATTCTAAAGAGATAGAGAGAGAAAGAGAGAGAGGCAGGGAGACAGGAGACAGAGAGACAGAGAGAGAAACACAAAATCCCAAACATTAAACTTACAGGTTGGATATCTGTAATTCCCAATTACATATTGTACTGAAAGGGAAATTACAATGAAATAAAAAATTAGACCATTCTGCAAGGATTCCAAAAAAATAGTTCTTACACATTACTTGTTTATTATCTTGATGTGTTTGTGACTAGTTGCGTCATCTGGTTTGCTTTAGGATGAAAACAACACTATCTTGTTCTTAAAAGCCAAGGGAAAATTATAAGTGTGCAATTGAAAGAGGTATATATATATTTGGATCAACCTTTATTTGCTTAGTGTTCAAACACTATGTAATGTTTCCAAATAATAATGGATTTTGCAAATATAGAAAAGTGTTAATGTATTTCTTGTTTTAAATGTATTTCTTATGACCAGATAAGACGTGTTAATTCAAATGAACCTCAAGATAGGGACAGAGGTTGTTTTTTTTTTTTTTAACTTGCCATTGTTTTTAACGTATTTATAATGTACCATGTGATTTTTTTTTTCCTTGTATGTTCCTCCCCTACGGCATAACCGCTATTTTCACTGTATTTGATGTCAGTTCCCTGCATCTTGTATATATACTTCTCTAAATTGGGGAGGGGGAGGGCAAAAACAAAATGCTTTAATAGGGATTCAGGTTGACCCATTGTAACAATGAGATGTTCAAGACACTATGTTGAAAAACAACCTTTACTATTTAGGTAGTGGAGGGAGGAGGAGTGTAGTTGTAGAGGTGGGAGGGAAGGGATGGTAGGCGAAAAACAAAGGAGGAGACAACAATGCTTGATATTAAATGTACTTATTACCTTGCTCATGTAACTGTAACACCTATATACAGTATCTTTTACAATAAAAACGTATTAAAATGTATTTCTTAAAAATAGAAATATTTTTAAATTCTTATGCATATTTCCAATTAAGCAGTTCAGATGATGTATATATGAATTGTTGTTAGCTAGATTTTATTGTGTATGTGTGGTGGTCATTACGTTTGAAGTTAGGCCCTGGGTGCTGTCCTCTGTCCCTACCCCCGTTTTTTGCTTGTTGAAGGTTAGCACTTTCCCACTTGAGTCACATCTTCGAGATTTTTGGTTTTCAGATGGAGATTAGTCTCTCTATTTCCTGCCTGAGCTGGTTTTAAACTATGATCTTCAGATCTCAGCCGCTTGAGTAAGTTATCACTTACATTTATTGTTTTCGTTTTATTAGCATATTCTTTTATTGTAAAGATACTGTACACAGGGATTACAGTTACATTAGTGAGGAAATGACTACATTTCCTATCGAGCATTGTTACCCCCTCCTTTCTTTTTTCCTCTACCATCCCTTCCTTCTGCACCTACCTAACTCTTCCATCCCCTCTCCCACGCCCACAGTTGTAAAGTTTGTATTCAACATAGTGTCTTGTACATCTCATTGTTATAATGGGTTAACCTGTATCCCTATTTAAGCATTTTGTTTTTTCCCTTTCCCTCCCCAAATTAGAAAAATGTATATATAAGATGCAGGGCACCAAAATCAATAGAGTGAAAACAGAACATGCCAAAGAAATAAAACCACAGATTACATTATAAATACGTTTAAATCCATACCAAGAAAAAAAACACGTGTGTACCTATCTTGGAGTACATTTTTCTTAACATCATCTTACATGGTCATATGTGCATAGCTTTTGACCTCTTCTGCTTATCCTACATAAATATTAACTATTGCAAATAAGGGAAAACATTAGACCTATGTTCCTTAGCACCTGGCTTACATCACTTAATATAATTTTTCCAAGTCTTTTCATTTCCTAACAAATGGGGCAATATTATTATTTCTGATGGAGGCATAGAATTCCATTATATATAGATATATATCTATATATAATGGAATTCTATGCCTCCATCAAGAAAATGTAATATATATATATATATATATATATAAATGTAATATATATATATATGTAATATATATATATATATGTAATATATATATAAATGTAATATATATATGTAATATATATATATATATATATTACATTTTCTTGATCAGTTCATCTACTCAGGGGCAACTGGGTTGGTTCTATATCTTAGTTATGGTAAAAAAAAAATGCTGCCATAAACATAGTTGTGCAGTAGCCTTAGCCACTTACCTTTAAATCAGGTGATCTACTGAGTGTTTCCCTGTCCTATTTTGTGAAAATACACCTTTCCAACAGCAAAGGTAAAAGAACAAGTTAAAAGTTGTTCTGATACACCCAACTCAAAGAAGATACATGATGTACTTATTTAAGAGCTATGATAAAAAAAAATTTGGAGTTGTTGAAAGATTGACTTTCTTAAGTGTCATTTTGGGAAAAGTGAGTCAAATATTCATAGCATTCCTAAAGAGAATAAAGTAGACCTGTTTTTTAAATGAGGAGTACTAATGATACGAAGAGTAGTTTTTGTAGCATTACTGTAGCCTATTTGAAAGAGTTTGAAGGTACAGATGATCAGGTATATTTCTTGTGTAGCAATCAATTCTAAAATTTTTTCTTTTTCTCTGCATTTTCAGTTTGTTCTCAACGGGTGTCTTATTTGAAACATACAGCTTGGTACCAGGGGTTTCTGTATTTTACATTTTATGAAAGTAATTTTAGGTTTTTTAAAGCAGAAAAGCTAATAATGATAATCATTCTCTGATATCCTTCACCAAGATCTCCACATTTCATTATACTGGTTTAATATGCTATCAGTATATTTAAATGGTATAAAGTTTGGTTTTGCTTTTGTTTTTTGGGCTGGTATTGGGGCTTGAAATTAATACCTTGGTCTGTCACAAATGCCGGTCATGAATGATCATGCCTGTAATTCTGGCTACTCAGGAGGATCTAAGAATCTAATGATCAAGGTTCAAAGCCAGCCTGGGTAGGAAACATTATGATACTCTTGTCTGTAATTCATTACTATAAAGCTAAAAGTGGAGTGTGTTTCAAGTGGTAGAGCACTGGCCGTGAACAAAGAAGCTAAAAGGTAGTACCTACAGGATAGTTCCCAAGTTCTGGGTTTAACTACCAATACCAACACACACATACAAACACACACACACACACACACACACACACACACACACACACACACACACACACACACACACACGTTTTCTTTCTCCCCAAAGCATGTGGTTTCAGTGTGTGTGTGTGTGTGTTCTTTTTTATGTGACCCTGAAATCCACTTTGTTTTCTTTTTCATTTAGTTGGTGATTTCTGCACAGGAAGAGCAGAGTAATGGTGTTACTTGAGTCCTGGGTGCCAGTGGTTCCTCTGAGATGACTGAGGTCTGACTTAGTGAGCAATGGGACCCCAGGAAAGCTCCATGAAGTAAATGGATGGAAACATGTGAGAAGATATGCATTCAGGTAATTCTTCAATCTATCTTCCTCCTGCCAAGGGTCATTCTCTCTCAGGGGGGTGAGTTCCTTTTCTTACCAGGTAAACCTGAAACTTGTATGGCTTTGTGTGTGTATCCATATGTGAATAAGGACTTTGAAAAATGTCAACCATCACAAACTTGTTCTATTTTTTTCTCTCACTATTAGTCTTTATGTTGGAAGACTTCATTGTTCTGAGAAAAATGGAATGTTTTAGAAATTTTCCTGGGATATTTATAGATGTAGGTCAGAATTTATGGTCCTTTTGCTCTAGTGAATTGAGAAACATTTATGTGAATTTATAGGTTGCCTATAGTGAACTTATTTCTACAGTATAGATGAAA
Organism: Dipodomys merriami; assembly: GCF_024711535.1. Lineage (NCBI taxonomy): Eukaryota > Metazoa > Chordata > Mammalia > Rodentia > Heteromyidae > Dipodomys > Dipodomys merriami. The sequence goes on along the minus strand of NW_027202536.1, from coordinate 91,147 downwards.
TTTTGGATATGATATATTTATAGAAAACCAAAGGATACGAAATATTTATGGAAAACGAAAGACAGCTTTATGTACTTTGTCTAAATGAAGCAGAAATTGAGAGCACTTCAAATTTTTCAGTTTTAATCAGAATGTTGTACTAATTTGGCATAAAAGATTTTTAAGTGCTGCAATCAATTAATTTCATTTGTAGGAAAAATGACAGAAAGGAGTGTAAATAAAGATATAGTGTAAGTTTTGCCTTTTGATTAATTAAGAACTTTATATTTAATTTCAACTAAGGTATTGGGAGAAATACCAAGATATGAGATCCAGTTTCTGCCAATAATTAGATTAAATTAATAGTAAAGGTCCTCTGTTATCAGTAACAATTGCAACATGATATTTAAAAAGTTTGTGGTCAACACATTTGTGCAGTTGGGTAGTTTTGTAGTTATAGAATTTTAATGAATTTCTTCAAGCACAAGGAAAAGTTTAAGAAATGTTAGAGTTTTACACACAGCAAAGAAAATACCAGGTTATTTTCAACAAATGTTTTCATTTTTCAATATGTGAGTGTGTGTGTATGTGTGTGTGATGGTAGTAAGGCTTCAACTTAGGGTATTTTGCCATACCACAATTTCCAGTTTTTTTTTCTATTTATTGGCAATATGAGTATCACAGAGATTGCTGCTTGAGATCCCTTTGAATCTAGATCCTCACATCTCAGACTCCTATGTAGCTGGGATTACAGGGGTGAGCCACCAGCATTCTGAGAGATACTTTTGTCATGTTGTGTGGCAAATTATCGGAAATTTAATGTTTGCTCACTGAATACCAACTGTTGTAGGCTACAATTTTGGGCTAATAGTTTGGGTGTGGCTTGTCTGTTGCAGTTGCTCAGTTTCTAGCAGGGGGCCACCAGGCTATAGTCTCTCAGGAAATATGTAGACCTCTTCCAAACTTAAAGGATGCCTGGTAGGGTTTAGGTCCTCTAGCTGTAAGACTGTGGTTTCTGCTGTCTAGTCATCTATCATACATCCAATGTTGTCAGCTCCTAGATACCCCCATATTTCTGTGACAAACATAACTTCCTTACTGTTTCATTCACTCTGTTTGTGTTACTGACTTCTAGAAAGACCTTAATTTGCACTCACTCCTTAGAAGTATCTCATAACCAACTCTTGTGCGAAATAATTACATCTGTAGACTTTAATTTTGTTATCTACCAGAGCATATTGTGGGGTTGGATGCTACTCATATTGGAAAATAAAAGACTTTTCAAGTGTCTGGGTTGTTATGCATTGACTTAGGTAGATTATTAGCTATTTATTATTAGCTATTTATTATTGTAAGTGTCCTCAATTTCAGAAACTTGTAGTATTGAATTGTTTGAGTTTAGCTGATCAAGTGTGCAGTTTAAGAAAATGAAAGATAATACTTTGCATAGAGTAGAAAATAATTTGCCAGTTAGAGTGAATGAAAGGCAATTGGGAGTGACTTCAGAGATGGGACAGAGGTAAATAGGTTACACATATTTTTAAAAGAGAACATGTGGCTGGGAATGTGGCTTAGTGGTAGAGTGCTTGCCTAGCATGCAAGAAGTCCAGGGTTCAATTTCTCAGTACTAAATGAAGAGAAAAGGCTGGAAGTGGTGTTGTGCCTCAATTGGGAGGGTGACAGCCTTGAGAAAAAAGAAGCTCAGTAACAGTGTCCAGGCCCTTGGTCCCCAGGACTGCCAAAAAAAAAAGAGAGAGAACATGTCAATAATGGATGAGGGAGGGATCCAGAGGTCAAATTCATCACTCAATTTTTCCTCCTCTATTTCATAATCAAGACATCATTCTCAGAGAACCAAAGGGGGAAAAAGATGATCTAGAAAGAACATATACTATGAAGTAATACCTAAACGTTTTAGTGCAACTGTCCTGTAGAGATAATTCATTAAGTATAATTGTGTCTTGCAATAGCACACGTGTTATCTGGAGATTTTGTGTGAGGGCTGGTCCTGAAACTTGATCAGAGCCCAGTTGTTATTCCTATTTGTTTTCTTCAAGGCTAGTACTCTATTACTTAAGCCACAGTTCCACTTCTGATTTTTTGGTGTTTAAAGGAAGATAAGAGTGTCATGGACTTTGCCTGGTTCACCTGGCTTCAAAATATGATCCTCAAATCTCAGCATTCTCAGGAGCTAGGATTACAGCTGTAACTCACTAGCACCTACAGAAGCAATTTTTTTTTTTGAGTTAAAGGAATTAAGAATACAGATTATCCAGGAAGATTCACCCTCAGTACTAAAGAAACCACCATGACCAATTTCCGTGAACACACACACACACACACACACACACACACACACACACACACACACACACACACACACACACACACAAGGGATTGAAATTCTTATCTCCAACTACCCAGCAAAAGTTGGAAATGAAGGTGTGATCGTAGTTGTAAAGTAATGAAATTTGGTGAAAAACCTGGGAAATAGTTCCCTGGTCCATAATTCAGCCCAAAGTCGACCAAAAAGAAAACTGAAAGGACAGAAGAAATGACCATTTGATATTCAAAAATAAGCCTGGGGCTGGTGGTTCATGCTTATAATTTTAGCTTTCAGGAGGCTGAAGTCTGAAGATACTATTTAAAGGCCAAACCGATCAGAAAAGTCCATGGGGCTTGTTTTCTGTATGTGTGAAAACCTGGGACTTGAATTTGTTTAGAAGCTCTACCACTCCCAGCTTCATATTAGTTGATGAAATTCTCAAGGATTTTTTTGCCCATGATGGCTTCACACTTGATACTCAGGCTTCAGCCTCCTGAGTCTTGCTGGGATTTACAATTAACCATCAAAAGGAAGAAGAATAAAACCTGGTGATTGAGCTGTGGCTCCAGTGGCAGAAATGAGAAAATAATTTCTGGGACAGCACCCAGACTTTGATATTAACTTCAGGACTAACACACTTACAAAGAATAAAATAAATAAATATAGAGAAGGGTGGGAGAAGAAAGAGTCAATTTCAGAGTTTAAAATGAGCCAATCATAGGAGGCACACACCTGTGATGGTAGCTACTCATGAGGTTCAAATATGAGAAGCACAGTTGAAAGCCAGCCCAGGTAGGAGAATTCATATACTCAACTCTAAATAGCTAGTTAAAACAAAACAGCATCAAAAGAATAGCCACAAGTTTTGCTATGGCTCATGACTTAGTGTGTTAATCATGATTAAACAACAGCGGAACAGCACCTGGGCTAATTTGTAGACCCAAGATCAACATACACAAGGAAATAAAAATACAAATAAAAAAGTATAAGAATTGCTAGGAATATGGCTTAGTGATAGAGTGCTTGCCTAGCATGTTTGAATCCCTGGGTTTGTTTCCTCAGTAGCTCATAAGTAGAAAAAGCTGAAAGTGGCACTGTGGCTCAAGTAGTAGAGTTCTTTCCTTGAGTAAAGTAAGTTCAGGACAGTACCCACGCCCTGAGGTCAAGCCCCAGGACTAGGAAAAAGAAGAAAAAATGTTGTGAGAAAATCCAATAAAATTTCAAAATGAGCCCTGAATTTTTGGTGGGTGCTAGTGTCTCAGAACGCTGAAATCTGAAGTTTGTTGTTCATAGCCAGCCTGGGAAGAGATGTACATAAGTCTCCAATTAACCAACAAAAAAAAGCCAGATATGAAGCTGTGGTTGTAGTTGTAAAACACCACCCTTGAGCGAAAAAAAACTATGAAAGAGTGCCCTTGCTCAGAGATCCAGCCTTAAGATCACAATAAAAAAATTAAATGGTTAGACGCAGAGAACCTGGCACTGTTGTCTCATGTCTGTAATTCTAGAAATACAGGAGGCTGAAATATAAGATCCAGTGTAAAGTCAAACCCAGTCAAGAAATTCCAGGAGACTGTTTTGCATGTGGTGGCCACACTGGGGATAGGTTTTGTTTATTGAATGGAGATAAGTGTTTCAGGGACTTTCCTGCTCAGGCTGCTTTCAAACTATGATGGACAGATTTCAGCCTCCTGAATCAGGCAAGGCCTTGCATGAGTTTAGTTCCAGGACCAATACACACACAAAGAATGAAATAAATGAAAAGAAGGGTAGAAGAGAAGAAAGAGGCAATAACAGAGGTTTCAGTGAACCAAATATTGGTGGCTCATATCTGTAATTCTAGATACTCAGGCTGAAATTTGAGGATACTGTTTAACACTCAGCTCAGGTATGTGAGTTTATAAAATCTTGCTGTCTCTGTCTCTGTCTCTGTCTTTCTCTGTCTGTCTCTGTCTCTCTCTGTCTCTGTCTCTCTCTCTCTGTGTAAATCCTGGAGCTTGACCTTGCACTATTTTGCTCAATGATATACTACTCTAAGATTTTTAGTGGATAATTGGATAAAAGATTGTTAAGAACTTTTCTCAATTTTCAGCCTCCTGAATCTAGCCTAGCTCTACATGATTTTCTTCTCTTCAATTAACCTCTCCCCAAAAGCCATATGTTATGGTTAGTCCAATGTGTGCCCTGAGATGAGCTTCAATTTCTACTCACAGGACAAGAAAAAATGAAAAAAAGAAAAGAATGTGGAAACAAGCACATATTAAATTTTTAAATGACCCAAATGATGCTAGTCATGTGTGTAATCCTAATTATACAAGAGGCTGACATCTGATGATTGCAGTGTCAAGTCAACCTGGGCAGGAACATGCTTGAGCCTCTTATCTCCAGCTACAAAGCACAAAACCTTGAGCTGTGGCTGAGGTGGTAATAGCACCAGCCTTAAGTGTGAAAGCTAAGATATAGGCCCCAGAGTCAGAGGTCAAGCCACAGGACCGGTAAAATTTTCAAAGGAGAGAGGATGAATAAAGGCTGAAATCTGAGGATCATGGTTCAAAACTAGCCCATAAAAGAAAGTCCATGAGGCTTTCTTTGTGTGTGCATCTGTGTGCTGTTTTGTTCAGGATAGAGCTCCACCTCTTCCAGCTTTTCATTGATTAATTGGAGCTAGGATTCTCTTGGAATTTCCTGCCCTGGTTGGCTTTGAACCATGATCTTCAGATTCCAGCCAACTGTTTCATGCTCGGCTTGGCATAGGAGTCTTATCTCCTATTAACTGCCAAGAATTAAAAAAAAAAGCTGGAGTTCAGCTGTGACTCAAGTGGCAAACTGGGCAATCACTTTCTAGGATATCACCCAGGGCCTTAGTTCAAGCACCAAGACAAAACAAGTATAGCCAAAAGCTATAATTTGGCTCATGTTGTAAGCCGCTAGTCTTGAAGAAAAAACTCTGGCATTGAATCCAGGCCTGGATTTGTAGCCCCAGGACTACACATATACAGAAATAAAAAACAAGGACATTTTTAAAAAGAAAAAGTGGAAAAAAGAAAATATTAACATTTTTAAATGAGCAATGGGTTTGTGGTTCATCTGTATAATCGGAGCACCTAAGGAAGCTGAAATCTGAGGATCATGGTTTGAAGCCACACTAACCAGAAAAGTACATTAGAATCTTAGGTCCAATAAGCCAGAAAAAACTAGAAGTGGAGCTGTGGTTGAAGTTGTAAAACATCATCGTTGTGTTAAACGGCTCAGAAATAGATGGGCGCTGGTCGCTCTAGCCTGTAATCCTAGCTACTCAAGAGGCTGAGATATGAAGATCATGGTTTAAAGCCATCCTGGGAAGGAAAGTCCATGAGACTCTTATCTCCATTTAACCACCAGAGAACTAGAAGTGGCACAGTGGCTGAAATGGTACAGCATGTGCCTTAAGCAGAAGAATTCGAAGACAGTATTCAGGTCCAGAGTTCAACCCCTACCCTCCTTAAAAATAGGTAAGAAATAGCAATGAGGCTCAGAGATCGGGTCTACTGACCACAATAAAAAAGCATTGTGGTTGAAGACAATACCAGATTAAATATATTAAAATAAGTCAGAGGCTGGTTGCTCAGGCCTGTAAACCTAGTTACCCAAGAGGCAAATTCTAAGGGCGGCAGTCAAAGCCAGTCGTAGCTGTGTGTAATAACCAGTAATTGTGTAATTACCAGCACTAGGGCTTGAACTTGCCCAGTTTTTCTCAAGGCTAGGGTTCTACCACCCCCAGCTTTTTGGTGATTAAATAGAGATAAGAATCCCAGACTCGGGCTCGGAAGTTGGCTTAGTGGTAGAGAGTTTGCCTTGATGCGTGAGGCCCTGGGTTTGTTTCCTCAGAACCACATAAGCAGAAAAAGCCAGAAATGGTTTTGCATCTGAAGCGATAGAGTGCTAACCTTAAGCTGGAATGCTGAGGGACAGCGCCAGAGTTCAGGTCCCACAACCAATAGAAAAAAAGTAAAGGAAACCCAGACTTTGCTGCTCAGACTGGCTTCAAACCAAGATCCTCAGATTTCAGCCTCCTTAGTTTGCTGGGATTTGCATGAGACTATTCAAAAAAGAAAGAAGCTGCAATTTGAGCTGTGGCTCAATTGGCAGAATGGAGCAAAATCTCAAACATTGGCCAGTCCCTAGTTGGAGAAAAAAGAAACACAAATATTTTCAAAAATAATAAATTGTAATACAGAAAAAAATGTTTAATATGATACAAAGGAAAACTATGTTTCTTTTACATGCAGCAAGCCAAAACAAACTACAAAGTTTCCAAATTTCATAGTGAGAGTAAGGGGAAAAAGAAAATGTTATAAATTCATGTAAATATTAAATACAAACTGAAATGACCAAAATCTACTGTGATCTCTCACTCAGATCTCTCACTTGTAATTGTTCACAAACAATTGCCCTCCATTTTCAGCATATAGTATGGGGATTTAGAAATGACCTCTCTATGCAGCCTTGACTAAATAGGGATATTCCTACTTTAGCGTCTTGAGTTATAACTGCATGCATTGCCCTCATTTTAAAACACAAATTATCCTTTAAAACTCAACATCAATATTGAAATGATGGATTATGTGTAAAAGCATGAAGAAACATCAGAGATCCACCAGAGATCCTCTGAGGAATACAATCATAACAATAGAAGAGCACCTAACACTCAAGGTAGGTAAAAGAAGGAAGACTTAGGGTTTTTATTTTTATTTTTTTTCGTATGCAGGGGGTTGAAAGCAGGGCCTTATGCTTGCTAGGCAGGTATAAAATTCAGTTACATTAATTATATCCATACTACTTTGTAACCATTACCTCTGTTTGTGAACTTTCTTTTCAATACTGATGGAATCCACACAATCATTGAGTAATAATCACCCCAAATGACATGCCCCAGAAAATTTTAACCTTCCATTTTCTCTTATGAAATAGTTTAGTCAATATATTTCACATAAATAGATTATTTTTGTGTCCATCCATGACAGACATATATTAAATGCAGCCTTTTTTGGATGAGTCATATTTTATGCATACCTTATATTTTATAAACCTATTCATCTGATAGACACTCCAGGTATTTCCAACTCCTATTGTGAACAGTGCTGAAGTTATCATTGGCATATGAGCTATTAGTTTTTGTTTTCATTTCTTCTGGGTATGCAATGAGTAATGGAGTTGCTGGGTCATGTGGCAATGCTATCCTATGTAAGAAGAATGTGTCAAATTCTACCATAATTGCTATATCACTTTTCATCAACATAAAAATGTACAAATGCTCAATAAAATGTACAAAAATATTTCAAATCTTCTACAGCTGTGCCCTAAAGGATCATTTTTTACTTAAACTTGGTTTTATTTAGGTCATGCAGGCCTAGAAGTATGTAGCATTGTCTAGAGCTGAAGTTATACCAAATGCCCCTGACTTAGCCTCCAAAAATATTTATTCTGGTAATCATTTTTTTCTAGAGATAAATTTTAGTTATTATATGCATGGTAACTCTTTTAAAATAACACTTTGAATTTTAAAATGACATAAAACTGTAACCATTCTGTGTACCATCTTTATAATAAGAAAAAGTATATTTACAAAAAATATAAAAAGACAAACGGGTTTGAACTAGCTAAGGTAGATGTTAGCTTCCCAGCAGAAAAATACATTACAATCACAGTCTGATAATGAACGAAGCAAAGTAATTCAATAAGAGCTCATCTCAAGTAAAATGAAGAGTAAAGACTGTGGGCAGGGTTCAAGGGGTAATGCACTTGCTTGCCAAGCACCAGCTTCTGAATCAAAACCCCAGTACTGCCAAGGGATAAAATAAAGTGTTAAAACATATGGAAAGGTGCAGATAATAGTATGATGTATGACATGGTGGTACACACCAGTAATCCAAACACTTGGGAGACTAGGCAGTAGAATTTTGAAATTAAGATCAGTCTTGGCTACATAATGAGACTGCATGTTAAAGAATAACATAGAATAAAATAAATCAAACTACATTTTAAAGAAAAAGGTGTAGTTCAATTGTAATTAAAGCAGTTTTGCATGTGCAAGGAACTGATACAATGCACAAAAATTACATGATTTATTAACCACAATGGCAGTTTATCAGTGCAGTACTTGGTGCCCCTTGGCTGGGATCCCTCTTGAGGCAACATAAGGCAGTTGTTGCACCTGTCTTCTGGGCTGGACTGAGGGCGTTCCTGGGCAAACAGTATTTTGATCTCCATTCGTGGATACCACTTACAACTCTTTTATTTTTAGTAGACCCCCTAGAAATCTCTCCCAATAACAGCCTTCTGGTATTCAAGTTAGGTTGTCTTTGATATCTCTAGGGCTCTCCTCCCTTTGTCTGGAACTGCTCTGTTCCTGGGCCCACAATCAGCAGTTTGTTCTGAGAAGAGTGGTAGCTATTTTGCTAGCCACCTCTATCCTCTCCTATCTCCTCCTCAAATTAGTCTTTGGTATCAGTATGAGTCTGTTCAGAGGGTAGAGCCAGCCTGGGCTGGCTTTGAACTCTGATCCTCAGATTTCAGTCTCCTGAATAGCTAGGATTACAGGCCTGAGACACCTGTAACCGGCCATCATTTCTTTCTTCCAGGAACATTTCAGGGGAATGGAATAGCACAGCTGCACATACATTCATTAACAACTGACCAGGGGTGAACCAGATGCTTACAACAAATCCACTGACCTTGATATTGCCTTTCGTGTCCAAGAAGATGTTGTTAGTCTTAAGGTCTCGGTGTGTGATTTTATTTTGGTGTGAACAGCACTTAAATTTTGTGTGACGAGCCTCCTGGCTTCATCCTCATATAGGTGGCAGGATTTTAAGATCCACTCCAGGAGGTATCACCTAGTGGCCAGTTCCATGATGAAATACACAAACCCTTCCTTCTCCATAACCTGGTACAACCTGATGATGTGTTTTTGCCATACCTTCTTAAAAATGTACACCTCATTCTTTAGCAGACGATGAGGACTCTAACTTCCAGAGTATTTTAAATGCCACATCCTTGTCGGTGAGGTGGGGATGGGCCAGTTTCTCTTGTCCATAGGGACATTTGTCATGAGCTCTTTTATCTGGTATTGGTTGATGATCTCCTTCTTCAAGGAGCTTGAGGATGATACTTTGTGTTCTTCCATCATTCTGCTTTGATGACAGGTAGCAAATCTTGCTAAAATAAACTAAATAAAATAATGTAAAAGCCAGAAAATGTAAAAAGAAATACCAAAATCCAAATGACAACCAGACCCTGTAACCAAAACATTCATTTAGCTTTGATTCAGTCAAGCGTGTCAACAAGCAAGAACTCCCAACTCTATTAACTGGCATAAGTTGGAACACAGTGGCTTCCTATATATCCTGCATGACATCACACAATGGAGAAATCAGAACCAGGCATAGTGATATCATGGAGGAAATGGACCAATCAGAGTCTGAGGTCAGAGAAAAAGTGGACCAATCATAGCCTGCCAGCCTTGACACTAACTCTTAAGCCTCAAAGGACTCCAGGTGAGCTTGAGGTTGCTCTGGTCATTAGCATGGCATTTCTGAAACCACAAGGACAGTGGTCAAAATCCTCTGATTTTCTAGAGAACTACTGCATCTTACTTCTTCTAAATTGCTTCTCTGGAGACACTAGCTAATAGCCTCCATTCTTGATGGCCACTTTATCCTATATCTTTTTCCAGCAATGGCACTGCACAAAGGCCTCCCTCCTTGTCAATGTTAGCTGTGTCCTACAACTTCCTTTAAAGGGACAAGTACCAGGCTGGCTTTGAGCCACCATCCTCACAATTCACCTTCCTGAGTAGTTAGGATTATAGGCCTGGGCCATTGGTAGGTACTTAGCTCATCTCTTACATTTGGAGGAAGTGTATTTGTTAGAAAGGCAGGTTTTAGATATGTCCTTTTAGCACTTTAAATTTGATACCCTTGCTGTCTACCAATTAATCTAGTTTCTGATGAGAAATTTGTCATAATATCATTGAAGATCACTTGTGTGTGATAAGTTGTGTCTCTGCGCTTTGGGAGGTTTTCTGTCTTTGTTTAATTAGAATGTGTCTTAGTGTGGAACTGTATAATTATGTTAATTGACTTTTTGATCGGGTAGATTCCTGCATAGAAGGGTTCATGCTTTCAATGAAAATTGGGAAGGTATTGGTTATTATTCCTTCAATTATTCTGTATTTCTTTTTTTCCTCTTTTTATATTAAAGATATAAACATTATAAATATAAATGTTTATATAATACATATAAACATTATACATTATACATACATTACATATTCACATTGTATATGGAATACACATATATGCCTACATATTTATATCATACATACATTTATAAATATATATTTATTTTCACATAGCTCCCAGTTTTGTGATTATTTATGGTAGGAAGTTCAGGCTGATTGTAGCTACTCCATCTGAGTTAGAGTAAGCAGATTTCCTGCCTCTCTCAGGTTTCTGAGCACAGGGCCATTGCTTATGTTCTAGTGTATGCTGTTACCTTTTGCAATGTCATGTTCTGCTTCAATGGCCACCAGGCCTGCACCTGGAAGAGGGGCTGCTCCAAAATCAGCCTGCATGGGTGCACCTGCCTGCCTCTGTCTTGATGTCAGAGTCCCTGAACCTACAGGGGTCGCCTTAACGGATGCCACTGTGCCAGGTCTGATGAAAGATGACTGTGGGCGGCACAAGCACAGTCTCTTTTTTTTTGCCCATTGGAGGTATGCGGTGGAGCTTGGGGGTGTTCCCCTGTTGGTGGCTATGCTTGGAGCAAAGCTGACGGCTGCAGAAGCCTCACTGTAGCCTGGCTTCTGGGGCACAACAGATGCCACAGTTTTCTCTGGGCACTTTTCAGAATAAATGGGCAGGTCCAGTAGGAGAAGCTGAGCTTAGGAGGACCCTAAACACAGGGTGGGCAATGGAGTTGGGAGGGGCAGAATTTTCCAGGTTGGCAGGGGGCAGATGATGAGCCTATATTAGTAGTCTGCTGGCTTCCAAAAGAAAAGCTAGATTTACTTGCTACCCAGAAATATCCCTCTGAAACTGGTTGCACCAGAGAGTCCCATGCTATTGGGAGGAAACTGCTTAAGACTGCAGTAGATGGACCAGGATCATTTGGTGTTGTTTGTGAGCAATTAAATGCTTTCTCTGACAGAGGGAATCTGAAGGTTCCCTAACACTGCAGATCCAGGGAAGCCAGAGCCCAAGCAGACACCAGGGTTGGTGAGCTGCACACTGGGCAGGCTGGTAGGTGAAACCTTGCTGGATGGCTTTGCAGAGTCCCCAACCTACTGGCACAAGAACCTGCCTAGCATCTCCTCAACCATAGAACTTGGAGACAGCAGCTGTCCCAACTTGGACATGAAATGTCCAGCTGGCAAGAGGTTGTTGTGGTCAGTGTGGGTCTGGGAAGAGTGGCAGGCCTGCTTCTGGAGAGAGCAGATGTCCCTTTCAAGGCATCTAGGGGAAGGGGAGCCCCTGGAAATGGGCTCATGGAAAGGCTGGTCTTTCCTGCTCAAGGAGAACACCTCCAGATTGTTTGACTGTTTGGTTTGGTGGGGCAGTTCACCCCTTGGAGGCAGTGATATTAGGAGACAGTGATGATGAAGTTGTCACAAAATTAAACCAATCGCTGAGGGAGCAAAAGAGTAAGTTTTGCTGAACTGCCCATGGCAGGTGGAGTTGAGGTCATGGCTGCTTCTGTCTTGAATGATCTAGAGGCTTTGTCACCAGGAGACAAATGACTGGATGCTGGCACGAAGCCCAGTGGTTTTAGGAAATTTATCAGAGAGCCCTATTGGGCTTGTATGTCAATAAATAAGGCTAATACTGTGTGTAGAGTTAGGGCTTTAGAGCTGGGCATCACAGCTTGATCATTTTGAAGGGCTGTAGACACCTCCTGGAAGCTGGTGGAGCTTTAGGAGATCTGAGTACATTATGAGATTAAATGTGGTCCTCTGAGCTTCATGCTTGGTTTGCAACAGGGCTGAGCCCTCCCTCCCTGCTGTCCTGGTACCCGCAGGGTTTGGGCTGGTTTCTGGCAGGTAGAAAAGTTTAGTGTTTCTTTTATTCCATGAGCCTCACTCTGAAGGGCTGTGTAGGCAGGGAGGATTGTTTCATTGGGAGGTCTTTCTTTGAGTAAGGCAATCTACATAACTCAGAGCACATCTTGGTTTTCTCTCTGAATGTTTAGTTTCTGTGGAATACCGGTGCCTGAAAGGCCTAACAGTTCAACGTTCCAGAGGCTTTCTCGGTTTCTAGGCATATCCATGGTTTGTTCTTTTTCATCATACAAAGACAGCTCTAACTTCCTCCTTTAGTCATGTTCTACTGAGCCCTTTGGCACTGGCATAAATTAGGAAAGACAGGCAGGGCTGTCATGTTGCTAAGGAAAGCAGATAGGGATGCCTTGTTGCTGAAAAAAAGTATGCAGGCCTGTCTTGTTACATAGTTTCATTTTATTCCACAATGTTGGTAAATAAAGCCTCCAGAATGGAACTCAGGAGATGCCCATGATCATTGCTCCATTCCTCTTCCCTGCTCTTACCATACTGCCTTTCTATTTAAATTCATTTTTAATTTTTGTCAGAAGCAAAGAGGCAATTTAAAATTCTCATGTAATTTTTATTCATGAATTACTAAAATACATGAAGAACATGTTAATTCAAGCAATATAAAATGGCAGATGGCATGAATTTGATCTTTTTCCCTCTACTATTTCACTTGTGCTCTACCCTGGGGTGATCACTGCTACTAGTTAGTTATGTATCCCTGTATCTAAAACAAATGTGCACAAAGGACAGGCTTGCCCATAGCTACCCATGGTCCCCCAAACTACTATCTTAATAGGAGGCCAAATTTTCATTCACACTATGGAGATTCAAACTTCTATACTCAGGTTCACAGACCTGAGCCAATTCTGTGCTGGAACCACATGACTGAAGGTGGTAGCTCATTGTTCACTAAGGAAGAAGTCTGTAGTAGCTGGAAATCTGCCCTCTGCCTTTCTGACTAAGTCACAGTATCAGGTATGAAGACTAAGGAGTTACACAGGCCTTCTAGAGTTTAATAGACTTTGGGTTTTAACTTTTGTATTTCCAAGTTTCGCTGCAGATCAAATAATGGGCCTGCACAGCAGCAGCCCAAGAGGAAGTGATGTCCAGAACTTGTGTAAGTGTTACAGATTATTTGAATGTTTTTACTGAAATTTCTTTTTTCCTACAATACACACCTGTGACCAAATGTGGGCTTTCTTACAGCTATATGACCGATGGCACAACACTGGATCTAGCTTATACCTAGTTCTGCAGCCTTGTTCTGGGATATGGGCTGTTTCAGTCTTAGATTTAGAACTCCACTTTTTCTCCCCTTCTCTTTCCCCTCCCTCTCTGTCCTTCAGCAAAGAATTCAAATAATCATTTGTTGAAAAAAATGCTTGGAAAATTGTCATAATATTAAACAGTAGTGTCCACCCTTCAAGCCTGACAATTGTGTTAAAATAGGTGGAGAACAAGCATAATAAAAAGTAAGTGCACATACAGATGTGCACACCCAAACCCACAACTACCCCAGATAGACACTTACATACAAACACAGAAACACTCAAAAAGACCACAGGACATTTAAACCTTGTTTCTTAATAATTTAAAAACACCAAAACATTTGATGCAGTCAAAAAATCACTAGTGCACCCACGCACGCACATCACACACACACACAGAGCCAATACTGGAGCTTCAACGCAGGATGTGGTTAATGTCCCTGAGATTTTGAAATGAAAGCTACCACTTTACTCATTTGCACCACAGCTCTACTTGTGTCTTTTTAGTGGCCAATTGGAGATGAAAAACACATGGACTTTTCTGCAAAAGTTGACTTCAAACCACAATACTCACATCTCAGTCTCCAGAATGATTGAACAATTTATATTCTCACCAGCAGTGATATAGTTCCCTTTTGGCCACACCCATAACAGCATTATTTACTAATCACTTTTACATGTTTTTATTAGCCTTCCTTACTTCAGTGAAGTGGAATTACAGTGTTGAATGGTTTACATTTCCTTTATGTTCAGAGATGTTGAACATTTCTTTATGTGTTGATTGGCCAATCGTACTTACTCTGAGAAGTCTGTCTTTAGGTCACTACCTCATTTATTAATTGGGATGTTGAGGGTTTATTGGGGGTAATCTTTTGTGCTCTATTTATATTTTTCCTATTAGGTCCTTGTCTGATGAATAGCTCACAAAATTCTTTACCCATTCTGTGGGTTTTGTATTTAGCTTATGTTCTTTGCCAGACAGAAACTTGTAAGTTTCATGCAATGCCGTTTATCCAGTTTTTCTTTGATTTCTTGTGATTCTGGATCTTTAGTTAGAAACTTTGGAGCTGTGTTTTAGGAGCCATGGTGTTTCCTCTGCCAATTCTTGTAATATTTTCATGGTTTCTGGCCTATATGGCTTGGCATATGTGGACACCATTTATTTGATCTGCTCACAATTCTTTGGTTCACAGAGACAGCAAAGTGGTACCCTTTCTAAGTAAGATGAGTTGGTTCATGGTTGTTTAGAAGGGGAATGGCTACTCAGAAGTGTGAATACGGAAATCATAGGTGGTAGGCTCAGGTATAATTATTTTAATTGCATTTTAATTGTAAGTACAATGAATACTAATCAGTGACATTTTTCATCAACTTCCCCATCCCTGAAACTCAACTCCTTCCCCTCCATTTTCCTAGTTTCATTGGGTATGAGTTGAAAATTGTGATTTCATTCATCTCCTTCCGCTTTTCAAGTGTCAGTTTCCTCATATACATTTTATTGTACTGTTAGATTTTCTAAAGGATTACACCATTTAAATTCTTTCCAACATATATTGTACTTCATGAAATATATATATATATATATATATGTATATATATGTGCATACAACACTATATATGTTTACATATAGACCGAGCTTCCACATATGAGAGAAAACATACATCCTGACTTCACAAAATTTTTTCCAGGTCCACCCATTTCTTTATAAATGATGCAATATTCTAATGGATGAGAAAAATTACTCTGTGTTCATTTCCCTGACATCACCTTATCTGACCTTTTCTGCTTGTCTCAGACATAAACTAGTTGTTGCAAATAAGGGAAACCATGGGACCTATGTTTCTTTGGGCCTGGCTACTTCACTTAATATAATTTTTTCCAAGCCTTTCTATTTCCTAACAAATGGGGCAATGTCATTCTTTCTGATGGAGGCATAGAATTCCATTGTGTATATATTCCGCATTTTCTTGATCCATTCATCTACTGAGGGGCATCTGGTTTGGTTCCATATCTTAGCTATAGTAAATAGTGCTGCAATAAACATAGTCGTGCTGTAGCTTTAGTGTGGCCTTATTTGTAAACATTTGGGTGCCCAAAAGTATGATTGCTGGGTCATAGGGGAGCTCTATGTGGAGTCTTTTGAGGAACCTCCATACTATTTTCCAAAGTGGTTGAACAAGTTTACACTCCCACCAACACTAAGGTATGTGTTCAAATGTATTTTTCTTTCAATTGATTGTTTCTAACACATTTATAAGATTATTTCTTTGTTGCTTTGTCGGTCCCTCCCCCACAGTATAACACCTGCTTTCACTTTATTTGATGTCGGTATAATTTGTGGAGGGGGAAGGGAAAAACAAATCGTTTAAATAGGGATACAGTTGGACCCATTGCAACAATGAGATGTACAAGTCATTATGTCAAAAAATCAACTTTATAACTTGTGGTGGGGGGGCAGTAGCGGGGAGGATTGGGTGGGAGGGCGAGGAGAGGATGGGAAGGGATGGGAAGGGGAAACAAAGGAGGAGGCTACAATGCTTGATAACTAATGTACTCATTATTTGCCCATGGAATTGTAACCCCTCTGTACAGTACTTTCACAATAAAAAAATTAAAAATAAATTAAATTAAATTAAAAATAAATAAATAAATCCAAAAAATACCATATTTTCTTGATCCATTCATCTATTGAAAGCATTTGTGCTATATCTATACCTTGACAATGAACATAGTTGTGTAGGTGGCCTTACTTTATCCTGATATTTAGTCTTTTGCATAAATGTTCAAGAAAGGTAGTACTGGACCACAAGGTAGATCTAGTTGTTTTGTGAGGTTTTTTTTTTCAGTGTAGTTGAAAAAGTTTACATTCCCACCAACAATGGTTTTTGATCATTCTAAAGTGAGATGAAAAATGAGCAGCAAGTCAAGTGGCTGTGTATTGTTGTTGTTGATGTTGTTTTGTTTGGTCATGGGACCTGAACTCTAAGCCTAGGTACTGAAGTTCAACTCTTCAGCTCCTGGATAGAACACTACCACTTGAGCTACAGAACAACTTCCAGCTTTGTCTGCGTATGTGGTGCTTAGAATCACTCCAGGGCCTCATGATTGCAAGGCCAGCACTCTACCAGAGAGTCACCTTCCCAGCTCATCTCAAGTGTTTTGGTTTGCATTTACTTTATAGCCAGAGATGTTGAACATTTTAATGTGACTACTGGCCAATTGTATTTCCTTTGAGTAGTCTCTAAATAGCTTATTTGCCCATTTTTTAAATTGGGTTGTTAATTCTTTGGTAGTATAATTCATTGAGCTCTTTGTATATTCTGAAGTAGACCTGGCAAAGATCTGTCCTTCCATAGGCTCTCTTTAGTTTGCTAATGATATCCTTTGACATGCAGAAAATTCTTAGTTTGGTACAATACCATTTATGAATTCTCTCTTTGAGTCCAGGCATTATTGATTGTGAACTCTATATTACTGTTCAGTGGGAGCCAAAGTTAGCAAGTCTTATACTTTCGGAACAATCCTTTCTATATTTCAATCCTAGTGATGGACAGGTATGGTTACGCCAGTTTTACAGGTAGAAAGGTCAAAATCTAACATTTTTTCAAATTCTTTAAGCCACACATCTAGTCAAAGCATAGTCTAGAACCTATATTATTCTTGTATAGTCTCAAGATAGGTTTTCTCAGTTGTTTAAGGATACAGGTGGACCTGTTGCAACAATGAGAAGTACAAGTTGTCATGTCCAAAATGAGCTTTACAACGTCGGTGCGGGGGGGGGAGGGGGGAAGGAGAAGGATTGGGATTGGGGGGGAGGGGGGAGGCTGGGAAGGGATGTGAAGGGTAAACAAAGGAGGAGGCTGCAATGCTTGGTAAGAAATGTACGCATTATCTTGTCCATGTAATTGTAACTCCTCTGTACAGTAAGTTCACAAACAAAATAAAATAAAATTTAAAAAAGATAGGTTTTCCTAGTGACTTTCTTTATATTTCTTCCTTAACTCTGAAAATCTGTGTACAGTATGGTGGCTAATGACCACATGAGAATGCTGAGCACTGTAAATTGGGGTGTTGTATTGGTTTTGCTGTAAGGATAATGTGCACCATGGACTTGGAACACTACATAGAAAACAATGGGGAAACTACATCTTTGTTTGTTTTGCAAGTCCTGGGGCTTCAGCTCAGAGCTTGAACACTGTCCCTGAGGGTCTTTTGCTCAAAGCTAGTGATCACTCTACCACTTAAGCCATACCGCTAATTCCAGCTTTTTCTGTTTAATTGGCACTGAGGAATCAAACTCAGGCCTTCATGCATTCTAGGCAAGCACATTACCAATAAGCCACATTCCAGCTCTTCGGTTTTTTCACGAGTTTCCCACTTTCTTGAGCAGGCTGGCTTTGGACTGTGATCCTCAGATCTCAGCTTCCTGAATACCTTTGATTAAAATCATGAGTTACTGGTGCCTGGCAAATGGTGATTTTTAACCTACTTTAAATTTTCCTCATTGATGGAACAGCTCAGTAGATAACATGAAAAAAACAGAAAGGCAGAGGGAAAAGCAACAGTAGTAGATACTAGAAAAGTAGTACAAAATAAGTTGTTATATAGATTATAGAAAAACTATGTCTCTGAAATAAAAGAAATAAAAAATAAAAGGGGAAAAAACAAGTCTGACCAAATATTTCCTGGGAAATTTTGTCAAGGAAAATAATTTTTTTCCCTATTGTTAGGTGTCAAACCTGGAAAATTGCCCATTGTATACAAGTCCTTTACTACTTGAGTAATGCCCCAAACCTTTTTATTTAAATGGTGTTTTTCAGTTTGTTTGGTTAGCAGTCTTTCTTTCTTTCTTTCTTTCTTTCTTTCTTTCTTTCTTTCTTTCTTTCTTTCTTTCTTTCTTTCTTTCTTTCTTTCTTTCTTCCTTCCTTTCTTCCTTCCTTCCTTCCTTTCTTTCTTTCTTTCTTTCTTTCTTTCTTTCTTTCTTTCTTTCTTTCTTTCTTTCTTTCTTTCTTTCTTTCTTCCTTTCTTCCTTTCTTTTTTCCTTCCTTCCTTCCATCCTTCCTTTCTTTCTTTTGTGGGGATAGGCCACCTCACACAATGTATCTATTTGACTGCTCCAGAAATTTTTAAAAAGCAAGAAACACTTCCTAATTAACTTCATAAGCTGCATGACAAAATTAGTATGCATTTATAGTAATTTTACTTATGTAGAGAAAGGCAAAAAATCCTAAACAAAAGAGAATATGTTTGAGAAGTAAAATGGAGTTTACATTTAATTTTTTTCCATTTTTTCCTGTGTGTGTGTTTTCCTGAAGATTTAACACAGGCTTCACACATGGTAATCAAGTTATTCTACCACCAAGCTGCAACCCCACTTACATAGTTACGATTTAGAAAATCTAATGCAATTTATCACACTGAGTAAAGAAGAAATCTCATATAATCTCAATAGATGCTGACACAGAAGCATTAAATAATATTTTTAATATTACTGAAAACTCTGAAACAAGGAAAACAGCTTAACTTATGTAGAATATCTATGAAGCAACTACGATATTCTTTAAAAAATAGCTGAGGTATTTCTGATCCAATTAAGAGAGAAATTTGTTATCAATGATGGAATTTGACAACACATTTGATATTTTAACTGAAAAGGAGAAAGGAGAAGCAGAAGTAGAAGCAGAAGCAGCAGCAGCAGAAGAAGAAGAAGAAGAAGAAGAAGAAGAAGAAGAAGAAGAAGAAGAAGAAGAAGAAGAAGAAGAAGAAGAAGAAGAAGAAGAAGAAGAAGAAGAAGAAGAAGAAGAAGAAGTAGAAGAAGAAGCAGAAGAAGATGCAGAAGAAGAAGAAGAAGAAGAAGAAGAAGAAGAAGAAGAAGAAGAAGAAGAAGAAGAAGAAAAAGAAGAAGAAGAAGAAGAAGAAGAAGAAGAAGAAGAAGAAGAAGAAGAAGAAGAAGAAGAAGAAGAAGAAGAAGAGAAGAAGAGGAAGGACGAGGAGGAGGAGGAGGAGGAGGGGGAGGAGGAGAAGGAGGAGAAAGAGATTGCAATGGAAGGAAAATACTGTAATTTGTGAGCAAGATGGAATGGTAGTCTACATAAAAATACAAAAATGTTTACAGGTTTACATATTTCAGTATGTTAGTTTAATATGAAGTCAAACAATAAAGAAATAAAAAATCTTGTACATCTCAAACAAACTTTACAATTTAGGTGGTGGTGGGGGAATGTAGTTGTGGAGATGGGAGGGAAGGGATGGTAGGGATAAAACAAAGGAGGAGGCAAAAGAAATGTACTCCTTACCTTGCTCATGGCACTGTAATCCCTCTCTACATTATTTTAACAATAAAAAAACTTATTTAAAAATAAAAAATAAAAAAAGTCTATGCAGGAAATTTGTAACTTAGTGGTAGAGTATTTGCCTATTAGCTGTGAAGGGTCCTTGTTAATCAGCTGCAAAATACATAACAGACCAGAAATTTTTTTAAAAAATTATACAAAAAGGACAATAAAGCACATGCTTTGGGACAAGTAAGTGGTTTTCTTCCAAAAAAGGAGTTGCAGCAGATGATTTTGGTGATATATACTTGGAATCCAAACCTCCATTCTTTGGCGTTTCAAGTGTTCAAGGCCAGTCAGCTAAAAAACAAGAGGAGGATGGACATGACAGAAGAAATAATAGAGATCTGAAACAAATTAAACTTCATCTGGATGGTGGGAAGAAGTCTGTCAGCTGTATTTTTTTCTTTTAGAAAGTTTCTAGCCTTTCCACCATGTGAGTACGCAACAAGAGTGCACATTAAAGCTCTGGTAAAGTTGACCTCTCTAGATCTTGTCCTTCGGAATTTCTGTTGAGTACAAATAACTTGCTCTAAGCTATTGGGACCTGGTCTTAAGGAATTTTGCTATAGAATCACAATGGAATTCAAATACACAGCTATACCTATTTCTCTAAAGGAAGACTGATGAATTTGGCACTAGGAGAGTCCAATTTTCTGGGCAGGGGTTCTACCACATATTTTCCCTACTGCAGGCCTTGTTCTTCACTTTGAACATATAAACACACTGTCTTAGATTTCAAGGATTCTGATATACACTCTTTGATAAGAAACTATCATGAGAAATGATGATTCTCTCTATTCTCTCACACCTATAGATGTTAATAACCCACTTCATGGAGATGTATGGCACAAGGCATTTTGCTACAGTATCAGATGATTCTGAAGTGATACCACTATTCTTTTGACAACAGTCATTCTAGATTTAAAGAAAAAAATCATTGAATATCTTGAGTAAATTGATGAGGTCTTTAAAAGCCAAAAGTTAGAGCAACTTTTCAGATTATGGTTGCCATGAAGTATCCTACTGGATTTAAATTTCAAGTGATGAAACAGCCACTTTCATGACACATATAAGTATAAAACTTTGTTGGTCTTAATTTCTTCGCATTTTAATGGAAATGACAAAAGTGCCAACTTATTGACTTTATAAGGAGATAGCATTACATAATTAAATTGTCAAAATTCACTGAGTTGAATAGAGAACATGCTTAATTTGTATTAAAGTAGTAATGTATTGCCATTAATACATAGATGTGTTTTTTTAGTAAATATTGAATAGGAAAACAAGTATTTCTACAGGGGATTCATCCTGGCAATAGTCACTATACAGTAGGCTGATACTCCCTGCCTTCTTTCAACCACATGCAGTTGTTGAGTGTGATATTGTTTTATTTCTACTCAAGAGCTATGGGACTCATCTTGGATTCCATTTAGAAAACACCAAAGTGCATATGGATATTATAACTTTTTAAAGACCAGAAATGATCTATTGTATGGTGCCAACAATAAATAAACTCCATAACAAATAAAGACTTTAAGCGTATGTTAAGCAGTTGTTCAAAGGAGTTATAATTCAACAAATAGGGACACCTGCTGTGCCTTAACTACTTCTTTGAGTTTTCTCGTTCTTGTCAAGTTAAAAAAATATGGATCCACTCTAGGGAAAATTTCCAATTGGACTCTTTGTCATGTGCCCCCTGCACCTAGAAATATATGAGAATCCACTTTGTTTTTAGATTGTTGGAGCATATTTCAAGACATGCACAAATGGTGAATGGAAGCCAATGGTTGGTGTATATTTGTCTCTTGCACATGGCCAGGGTTCTAGCAGAAGCAGACATGAGGACATGGATAGTACTCAAGGACAAAATCTTTGGTAGCAAACACTAGGACATGGAAGCCACCAAGAACAGAACGCACTTTCTGATGGACTTGAAGTTCCTGCAACACTACCATGGTAGCAGCAGTGGCATCACTCTGTGTACCTCGCATCCATGTGGAAACATTGTCAACAGTCCTCCAGTCCGTTCATGCCAAGCTGTGATTGGTCCATGCCAGCCATTCTGAGTGGTCTCTAAGGTCCATTACAGTGCTGGGTGTTCCTCTTAACCTACTAGATTCAGTCCTATGTTGACAATTTTGAGGGTTTTTTTTGGAGGGGGGCTATGTTTTGTTGGGGTTTGGGTATTTTCTTTTCGTTATTGCTCTGTTTTTTTTTAATTTCTTAGCTAAGTTTAGGCAGATTTACTCCTTGCCATCCTAGCAAAAAGATATGAGAACACAGTGAATTATCCTCCAGATCTTAAGAGAAGGAGATTTTCACTGAACAAGACAGTATGAAGGAGATCATTGGCTATGCACGAGGAGATTTTCCCTGAACAATACAGTGTGAAGGAGGAGATCATTGGCTATGGTAGCTATGGATATGTAAAGTTGGCCTAGCACCACCTCATAGACACTAAGATGGTAGTGAAAATAATCCTGAAGGGAGAGTTCAATAATTGTCAGATCAAAAATGAGATGGACAGGTTGCGAAGGTAGCTCAGTGTTAGATGTTGCCTTTCATGCATGAGGCCCTGAGTTCAATTCCTCAGCACCACATGAACAGAAAAAGCCAGAAGTGATGCTGTGTCTCAAGTGGTAGAGCGCTAGCCTTTAACTTAAGAGCTCAGCGACAGTGCCCAGGCCCAAATTTCAAGCCCCAGAACCGACAAAGCGTTTGAAATGAGATGGACATTATTATGATTTTCACATCACCCACACATGATCAGGTCATTCCAGGTGAGGGAGAAGGAAGAGCACCAATACCTGGCATTGGAACTTGCCATCCAGAGACCTCCTGCGAGAAATGTAAAAATCATACCACCTATTCAAGAATGAAGTCAGAAGATTGTTTAGACAGATTGTGAGGACTATGCATTACTTTAACGAATATAGAAATGAACATTGAGACATTAAACCCAATAACATCGTGTTGGTATGAGCGTAAGGATTTCCCAAGGGTAAGTTGCTGAAGGACATACATGGTACCTTAATTTTGTCCCTACAAATATTCCTGCATGAAAATTATAATGGCTGTGAAGTAGACATCTTGTTCTTGGGAGTCTCATTCATACTCTATGGGGATGGCAAATTTTCCATTTGAATATATGCATTTTATCCAGATACAGATAATTGTCTTGGAGGTCACATGCATTTCTACATTCATCTGTACCAAAAAGAACAAAATATCATCTTGAAACTGTAAACTGCATACCCAAACAGAGGCCCAGTATAGAACAAAAAATGGACATTGGGGGCTGTGAAGGTAGCTCAGTGGTAGAGTGCTTGCCTTGCATGCATGAGACCCTGGGTTTGATTCCTCAGTGCCACATGAGCAAAAAAAGCTGGAAGTGGTGCTGTGGCTCAAGAGGTAGAGCACTAGCCTTGAGCTGAATAGATGAGGGACAGTGTCCAGGCCCAGATTTCAGGCCCCACAGCCAAAAATCAATGGACATTGGCTCAAATAATTTGAGGAATGTTTCCTATGTCCTAATGAGCCATTATGTAATGCACTAACCCTTATTATTCTTGCACTCATGTGTGACATGAGGTACAGCCTGCCTGATATAAACAAAATGATATTGGACAGGATATTAAATGAAATCATGGTCATCTATTTTTTTATTAAAAAAGTGTCAAAATAAAATGACAACAGAATTAAATCAGTGCCTTCTTTTGTTTCAGTGTTCCCATCTCCTGTAGATATATAGTATGTATATATGTATATATCTCACAAAAATATTACATATTAAATATATTATATATAATTATATGTTAATAAATATACATAATTTTGGAGATGCAGTTTCATCCAATTCTCTGCTTTTGCTTCAAGCCAGCATTCTCCTCATCTGAGCCTCCTTCGGAGCTAAGATTATAGAACAGGACCATGCAAAATATTTCCTAATAAATGCAGCAGAGAGTCTGTCTTTAACTTCCAAGAAATACTAAAAACTTGAAGATAGTAGAATGATGAATGTAACATAAAACACTAAACTCATTGTAAAATTTCCAAAATTTATTTTATACAAAAATTACGGGAGGTGTTCCTGGAAGATGGCTGAGGAGAAGCTGGAGGTTAAACAAGTTCTCACATAGAAAGCAGTTTTAGTGTTCCAGTGAACAGTACTAAGCCAGAGAATCACACCAAGTGTGCCATCACAGGACAGAGAATTAGGCGAGAGAGGAAAAATCAAGGCAAAGAGACAGATCTGAGCACTTGCCTGCAGCCACAGTTGCAGCAGCAGCAGCAGCGGTGGCTGTTGCCGCCATACCGGCAACACAGAGAGTCCCGAACAAAGGCACCAGATGTGGCAGGCGAACAGATTCAACTCAACACCAGCAAGAACTGACAAGGAGTAGACACCTTCATCATGCAGTTCACAGACCAGAGATGACCCAGGAACCAAGACTCTAGCATGAGTAGAAGCCTGACATCCTCGCTCCTCAGGGAGCAAAAGAAGGAAGGCCACCCCTCTCCTGCCACTACAGGAGATCTCCATTTTTGATACTGACAAAGGCCTGGCTGAGGAGCTAGCACAGACACAGGCCTTGTAAGAAAACAAGAGTCATTGAGCAGGTCAAAGGAATATAACCTGACCTGAGAGGCTCAGCTACATCAAGGGAAAAGTCACTCAGCCCAGGCCGCCAGCCCCAGGAGTAGCTTTCTTCACCAGGTAAACAGAGCCAGAGGATGCCCCTCCCTTAAGCAGCCTTGACA
Organism: Dipodomys merriami; assembly: GCF_024711535.1. Taxonomy (NCBI): domain Eukaryota; kingdom Metazoa; phylum Chordata; class Mammalia; order Rodentia; family Heteromyidae; genus Dipodomys; species Dipodomys merriami. The sequence continues at coordinate 66,390 of NW_027202536.1, read as the reverse complement.
ATCAATTGAAATTCAGTAAATAAAAACTCTGAGAATGGTTCCAAGCTGGGCTCTGTGAGTTTCTCAGAAGCTAGATACTCAGGGAAAAGCTGTTGTTTTCTGAAAGGCCTCCACTCTAACCAGAACCTAGCCTCATCACAGCATCTCCAAACTAGAGGAAATGGCCATCTCCCTCTTTTGTGATACTCAAAGCAGATCTCCCTCCCATTGAACTAGCTTGGGAGGAGGATCACAAAATCCTGGGTAAAGCAGATCATTTTTCTGCCTGCTCAAACAAACTGACTTGAGAAACCATCCAAGCCACAGGAAAATCAAACACCACAAGCAGACCAGAGACTCCAACAAGACACTGGTTATGGACACAAGTGAGATACAAGATCTTCCCATCCACGCAAAAAAATCAAAGAACTCTTTTTTTGTACCTTTTATAAAAAAATTTCCAATTTTTTTTTAATTTTTAACATTAAAAATTTTTTTTCTATTAACTTTTTTTCTTCCTCTTATAATTTTTTTTCTTTTTTCAAATTGTATTTTGTTTAGCTCTACTGGCCTTTTGATCCTTTTTCTTTCTCATTCTTTTCACCTTTTCTTCTCTTTCGTTCTTTTTTGCTTGACTTAATTGCCGTTCTGCTCATCCTCAGATATACCCACAGTCGATTATTAGACCTTAACCCCATTGTGAACACAATTAATCCAGAAATTTATTACTCAATTTAAAACCTCTTAGACTTAAATTCCTTAGTATCAAGACTATCTTTTATACCTATATAATATTTTAAGCATTTTTATTTTTAAGTTATTCACATCTCCTTTCTCTACCTCCCCTTCACTTATTCTATTCATGTTGTTCTCTGAATATTACATTCTCATTTTGCATAATTTTAAAGTGTTGTACTTTTATTTATAACTTTTGTTTTTCTATTTTTTTCTTGTCTTTTTTTCTTTTTCTTTATTCCTTTTTCTCTCTCTCTACTATCATTCTATCCAACCTATTTCCCGCTTTGAGATTAGGACTTAGTTAACTCTCCCTCTGCCTTGCCACATCCCTCTATTCCTATTTTTACCCACATCTCTCCCTAAACCTAATAATTTCTGTTTGCCAAATTCTTCTTTGCGGTTTTTAGCCCATTAATACATAGTTGCTTGATGTTGAATAGATATATCTGTTGAACTAGATTGTATCTGCAGACTTTTGATTGTGCAACTACAGACTTTGGTTGATGCTTGCCTTAAAATATTTTTCTAGCACAAAATGTGTTACTTTTCTAGCACAAAATGTGTAACTTTCATCCTAAATGGGCAGAGCAACCTGAAAAAACACAAGAAAAATGGCAAGTTCAGGTATCTCAACTCCCACTCATGAAAATCAGGGGACAGAGCAGATAATGAATAATCCAGAGGAGAGTTCCCAAAAGCTCTACAAGCACTACTGGGAAACATGGTAAATGAAAATATTGAAAACCTGCAAAGGACTCCATATGCGCATGATAAGGAGAGAGAGAAGGCAAAAAAAGGTCAATGCAGGAGTATCATGAGCGTGAGGAAGTTACTTAAATACTGATACAGGAATTGCGTGAGCAGCTTGAGAAGTAAAAGAGAAATAAAGGAATGGCATGAGCAGGTTGAGATCAGTCGAAGAGAAAGTCAGGAATGGTGTGAGCAGGCTGAAAACACTCAAAGACAACTACAGGAATTGTGTGAATGTGAGGAAGCTAATCAGAGTAATAGAGGAATTGAGAGAGCAAGATGAGAATACAGAAGGATCACCAAATACATTCATGGAATCCATAAACAGAAAGCTGAAAGGAATCAGAGAGACCACAAAGGGAATGCTGAATGGAACACAACAGAAGAAATGGGAGTCCAAGAAAACCATAACCAATCAACTTAGTGATTTGAGAATCAAAACTGAACATCAAATTAAGGAATGAAAGAAGTTCATACAAGATCTAAAACAAAGTTCAAACAAAGAATTTGAAGCCGTCAAGGATGACCAACTAAGAGGAAAAGAAATAAAAAAACAAAGTAGTGAGTCTTGACAGCAGGTTAGACCATGAAGAAGATTGAATCTCGGGGATTGAATACAGCCTAGATATTATAGAGAAAGACCAAGCAACCATACAAGGCAACTCCATGAAATATGATACATCTACTCAACACTTGAAAGACACCATCAGAAGGCCTAATCTGAGGATAATGGTTGTAGAGGAACACCTAGAGACAGAAGTTAATGGTCTAGGAAATTTGTTTAACAGGATCCTAGCAGTGAACTTCCCAAACATGCAAAAAGATAGGCCTGTTCAGATACAAGAAGCTTTTAGAACTCCAAACAAACCAGACCAGAAAAGGACATGCACCGTCACATCACAATCCAAACTGGATCAATTCAGACCAAGGAAAAGATCCTTAAAGCTGTCAAGGAGAAAAGATCAATCACCTACAAAGGGAAACCAATTAGAAACACTTCAGATTTCTCAGAGAAGACAATTAAAACAAGAAGAGCCTGGAATGATGTATGCCAAGCCCTAAAAACAAACAACTATTAACCAAGAATTCTGTGCCCAGCTAACCATTCCTGCATAACCACAGGTCAAATAAAATCTTCCATAGCAAAGAAAAGTTGAAACAATATACCTCCACCAAACGAACCCTACAAAATATTCTTAAATAGGTCCTACACATAGAAAACCAACAAGACCACAATAAAGGACAAGAAACCACAACCAAACTGAGAATCCAACAATCATAGGAAGAACCCAGTTGTTGCAGCCCCCAAGAAGGTGGATATAATGTCAGGAACTCCCAAATACCTCTAAGTACTATCTCTCAACATTAACGGACTTAACTCTCTAATTAAGCGACATAGACTGTCTAGTTGGATTAAAAAGCAAGATCCTTCTATCTGCTGCCTTCAGGAGTCACATCTTGCCCATAAAAACAAACACATTTTCAATGTGAAAGGCTGGAACAAAATCTACCAACCAAACGGCCCCCATAAACAGGCAGGAGTTGCAATCCTAATATCAAATAAAATGGACTTCAAATTAAAATTAGTGAGAAGAGATAAAGAAGGTCGCTCCATACTAATTAAGTGATCTCTCCTTCAGGAGGATATTACAATTCTAAATATCTATTCATCAAACAACGGAGCACCCAAATTTATGCAAGAAACACTACTTTCCCTCAAATCCCACATGGATCCAAAGACATTAATTGTTGGGGATTTTAACATACCACTTTCCCCACTAAATAGATCAACTTAGAAAAAACTCAACAGAGAAACCACAGAGCTAAACAACCGCATTAATCAATTAGATTTAACAGACATTTACCAAATATTTCACCCCACAGCGTCAGAATACACGTTTTTCTCAGCAGCATATGGAACATTTTCTAAAATAGACCACATTTTAGGACACAAAGCAAACTTGTCCAAATTCAGAAACATTGAAGCTATACCTTGCATTTTCTCAGACCACAATGGAATAAATTAGAACTCAACACTAAAAGCCACCAAAAAAATTCCTGTAACACGTGAAGGCAGAACAACACACTCTTGAAAGACCAGTGGGTCATGGAAGAGATTAGAAAGGAAATTCAAATGTTCATGCCATTCAACATAAATGAACACATAATATACCAGCTCCTCTGGGACACAGCAAAGGCAGTACTCTGAGGCCAGTTTTATAACTCTGAGTTCCTATATTGACAAATTGGAGAGATCTGCAACCAACAATTTAATGAGACATCTGAGCCTCCTTGATAAAGAACAGCAAGAGAAACCCCTATCCAGTAGATGTAAAGAAAGTTAAAATTAAATGAATTAGAATAAAAAAAAACATAAAAAGAATCAACAAAATTAAGAGTTGGTTCTTCGAAAACATTAAAAAAAAATTGACAGACCCTTAGAAATCTTATCAGAAAAAGAAGAGAACACACCTAAATAAATAAACTCAGAGATGAGAATGCAGACATCACAACAGAAACAACTAAGATTCAAAACATTATAAGGGAATACTTCTCAAAACTTTATGCTAATGTTTGAAAACTTGGCAGAAATGGACGTTTCCTAGCAAATATTGACGTTCCAAAACTAAACCAAGATGAGTTAAACCAGCTTAACAGGCCCATATCAAGCATTGAAATAGAAACAGCAATAAGAGACTTCCCATGTAAGAAAAGCCCAGGACCAGTTGCTTTTACAGCAGAATTCTACAAGGCCGTCAAAGCAGAGCTCACACCAATACTCCTCCAACTCTTCAATGAAATTGGAAGAGAAAGTTCACTACCAAACACATCCTATGAAGCTATCAAAACCAGGCAGGAGCTCATCAAAGAAACAGAACTGTAGACCCATTTCTTTGAGGAATATTGATGCAAAACTTCTCTACAAACTTTTGGCTAATCAACTTCAACAATTCTTCCAAAAAATTATACACCATGATCAAACAGAATTGATTTCTTGGATGCAATGCTGGTTCAATATATGCAAATCAATTAATATAATTCATCACATCAACAGGAGAAAGGATAAGAACCATATAGTTACCTCAATAAATGCAGCAAAAGCATTTGACAACAACCAACACCCTTTATGATGAAGGTAATTGAAAAATTAGGAATCCATGGAACATTCCTCAATAAAATAAAGGCTGTCTATAACAAAACTACAGCCAGCATTATACTTAATGGTGAAAAACTTAAGCCATTTCCTCTTAACTCAGAAACGAGACAAGGATGTCCACTCTCTCCACTTCTTTTCAATCTAGTATTAGAACGCCTAACTACACCAATAAGTCAATATGCAAACATAAAGGGGATCCAAATAGGGAAAGAAGAAGTAAAACTCTCCCTCTTTGCAGATGACATGATCTTCTATTTCAATAATCCCATAGACCTAACTCCCAAATTACTCAAGCTGATTCAAAACTTTGTCAATGTAGCAGGGTATAAAATTAACCCTCAAAAATCAATGCATTCCAACAATGAAAAAAGGGTAGCTGAAATTAGGAAAGCAGCATCATTCCTAATAGACCCAGAAAAAAATAAAATACCCAGGAATTAAGTTATCCAAAGTAGTGAAGGACCTCGAAGATGAAAAATTTAAAAACTTGAAAAAGGAAATCAAAACAGAACTTAGAAAGTGTCAAAAACTCCCGTACTCCTGGATTAGAAAGATCAATATCGTGAAAATGGCAATACTTCCCAAGGCTATCTACAAATTCAATGCAATACCTATCAATATTCCACAATCATTCTTCAAGATAATAGAATAGGCAATGCAATAATTCATATGGAACGATAAAAGACCTCGAATAGCAAAAAGGCTCCTCAACAGAAAGAACAGTGCTGGCAGAATATCAATACCAAATTTCAAACTCTACTATAAAGCCATAGTAATCAAAACAGCTTGGTACTGGCACAAGAACAGACCTCAGGACCAATGGAATAGAATTGAAAACCCAGAAATGAACCTACAGACCTATAGCCATCTAATCTTCGATCAAGGAACTAAAAAAAATATAATCGAAGAAAGACAGCGTCTTCAGTAAATGGTGCTGGCAAACTTGGTTAACTACTTGTAGAAAACTAAAGCAATATCCATATATATCACCCTGTACCAGAATCAACTCCAAACGGACCAAAGACCTCGGAGTCAAAACAGACACTTCAAACATTACAAGATGGAATCGGAGAAACTCTGGGTCTCCTGGGGACAGGTCGAAATTTTCTTAATAGAAACCTAGAAACCCATCGAATCAAAGAAAGGTTGGACAAATGAGATTGCATGAAATTGCAGAGCTTCTACATGGCAAAGGATATAGCAGTATCAATAGAAACCCCACAGATTTGGAGAAGATCTTCACTAGCCTGACAAGGGTCTCATATCTAAAATATACCTGGAACTCAAAAAACTAAATCTCCCAACAACAAATTTTCAAAAAAAAATTGCCCAATAAATAAGTGGGATAAGACTTATAGAGAAACGTCTCTGAAGGGGAAAGAAGGATGGCCAATAGACACATGAAGAAATGCTCAACCTCTCTAGCCATAAAAGAAATGCAAATCAAAACAACATTGAGATACCACCTCACCCCAGTAAGAAGGGCTATAATCAAGAACTGTAACAACAACAGATGCTGGAGGGGATGTGGACAGAAGGGAACTTTACTGCATTGTTGGTGGGAGGGTTAACTTGTTCAACCACTTTGGAAAGTAATATGGAGGTTCCACAAAAGACTCCACATAGAGCTACACTATGACCCAGCAATCCCACTTTGGGGCATTTAACCAAATATGCAAACAAGACCATACCAAAGCTACCAGCACAACTATGATTATTGCAGCATTATTTACCACAGCTAAGAAATGGAACCAACCCAGATGCCCCTCAGTAGATGAATGCATCAAGAAAATGTAGTATATATACACAATGGAATTCTATGCCTCCATCAAAAAGAATGACATTGCCCCATTTGTTAGGAAATGGAAAGACATGTAAAAATTATATTAAGGGAATTAAGCCAGGCACAAAGATACATAGGTCCCATGGTTTCCCTTATTTGCAATAACTAGTACATGTCTGAGTCAAGCAGAAAACGTCAGATAAGTTGATGTTAGGGAAATGAACCATAAGATATGTATTCAAATGTTTTTTTTCTTTCATCCTATTGTCTCTAACACATTTATAAGACTATTTCTTCATTGCTTTTTATGTCCTTCTCCCACGGTATAACCCCCGCTTTCACTGTATTTGATGTTGGTATAATTTGTGGAGGGGGAGGGGAAAAACAAATCGTTTACATAGGTATACAGGTGAACCCACTGCAACAATGAGACGTACAAGCAGTTATGTGGAAGATGAACTTTACAAATTTATTAGGCTGTGGGGGAAGGAGGATTGGGGGGGCCAGAGGATAGGATGGGAAGGGGAAACAAAGGAGGAGGCTACAATGCTTGATAAGAAATGTACTCATTATCTTGCCCATGTAATTGTAACCCCTATGTACAGTATTTTCACAATAAAAAACATACTGCAAAAAAATTAGGGGACAGTGTTATTCGATTTTCCATGAAAAAAGATTGATAAAAAATTAAAGACAGATATAGATCCCACTTGGAAATGTGAAAGTAAGTGGACTGCCCATATGTTCAAGTCCTAATACTGGCCCACAACCATACATTAAATTAGTTTTTGTAAGTCTTTTATTGTAAAAATACTTTACAGAGGTGTTACAGTTAAATGAGCAAGGTCATGAGTACATTTCCTTTCAAGCATTGTAGCCTCCTCCTTTGTTTTTCCCCTACCTTCCCTTCCCTGCCACCTACACAACAACTCAACTCACCTCCAAATATGCAGAGATCGTTTTTAATGTAGTGTTTGTATATCACATTTTTACAATGGGTTAACCTGTATGCCTATTTAAACATTTTCTGTTTTCCCTTACCCTCCCCAAATTATAGAAATGTATATACAAGATGCAGGGCACCAGAATCAAATACAGTGAAAACAGGGATTGTACCTTCTGGGAGGATCATATAAAGTAACCAGAAATAACATGGTACCGTATGAATACATTAGAAACAACAACAAGAAAGGAAAAACCACTGTGTCCCTATCTTGGTGTTCATTTCACTTAACTTCATCTTATCTGGTCACTTGTACATAGCTTTTGACCTTTTCTGCTTGTCCTAGGCATATACTAGTTATGGCAAATAAGGGAAACCATGGGACCTATGTTTCTTTGGGCATGCCTTACTTGACTTAATATAATTTTTCCAAGTATTTCCATTTCCTAACAAATTGGACGATATCATTCTTTCTGATAGAGACATAGAATTCCATTATAGATAGATAGATAGATAGATAGATAGATAGATAGATAGATAGATAGATAGATAGATAGATAGATAGATAGATAGATAGATAGATAGATAGGTAGATAGGTAGATAGATAGATAGATATAGATATAGATACATCTCTCTCTTTATATATATATTTATAATCACCTTTCTTGATCCATTCATCTACTTAGGGCCATCTGGGTTGGTTCCATATTTTATCTATGGTAAATAATACTGCAATAAACAGCGTTTTGTTGGTAGCTTTAGTATGGCCTTGTTAGTGATCATTTGTGTAAATGCCTGAAAGTCGGATTGCTGGGTCATAGGGGAACTCTATGTGGAGTCTTTTGAGGAACCTCCATACTGCTTTATAAAGTGGCTGAACAAGTTTTACACTCCCACCAACAATGCAGTAGAGTTCCCTTTTGGCCACATCGCCTACAGCATCTGTTGCTATTAAATTTCTTCTTTATAGCCATTCTCACCGGGGAAAGTTGAATCTCAATGTGGTTTTGATTTGCATTACTTTTATGGCTAGAGAAGATGAGCATTTCTTCATGTCTGTATTGGCCATTGTTATTTCCTCTTCTGAGAAGTTTCTCTTTAAGTCTTTAGCCCACCTATTTTATCAGGCAGTTCTTTCTTTGATACTTTTTTGTTGGAGGATTTAGTTTTTTGAGTTCCAAGGGTATTTTAGATATGAGACCCTTGTCTGTTGTATGGCTAGTGAAGATCTTCTCCTAACCCATGGGCTTTTTTTTATTGATTTTGCTAGCTATGTCCTATGTCATGCAGAAGCTCTGCACTTTCATGCAATCCCATTTGTGCAACCGTTCTTTGATTTGTTGTGTTTCTAGTTCTCTATTAAGAAAATTTCTGCCTATGCCAAGGAGACCTAGGGTTTCTCCTATTCCATCCAGTAATGTTATTAGGGTATCTGCTTTGACTCTGAGGTTGATCATTCATTTTGTAGGCCAAAACTTGGGTTTTTTCCATCTTTTGTGTTCATAGGAGTGTCTGTATTTTGTGGAAACAGGCTGCTTTACAAGGTATCATTCCGGGTTATGTAGTAGTTATTACATGGCTCCATGTAAGTATTGTGTAATGACATTGAGCTTTCTAATGATTTACCTACATAAATCTATTAATGTTAATTGTCATGAAGAATGTCAAACCTCCATTTTTGTGCCCATCTCCATCGTTGCTCTCCCTATTGTCTAGCAGTTTATATCACCGTCAGTATAACTGAAGCTGGCACATGGAACAGACATGGACTCTATGGATCCTGGCTGTTAATGGTCCCAAGTACAGCAAATATCAGAATCAATGAGATCAAAGCAGTTGTCCCAGGTGCCTAATTGTATGAATGTCCTTGGCTTCCAATAGACTCACCTGCCTCTGTCCGAAGCGTGGTAATGGTTTATCGCCATGAAAGCTTACACGGAAGCTTAATTTCTCAGTGTAGCCATGTCAGGAGGTGGAACTTTTAAGAGAGATTTCAGTCATAAATGGGTTAATACAATCTCATCAACTCTCTAGGGACTAACATTATCACTGTTAACAGTTTTTGAAAGCAACCTATGCCCCTTACTCCCTGTCATTCTAGCACATGCTATGATGCCAAGATCTTCTGTGATATGATTCACCAAGGGGACCTTGTCCCAGGTGCTACCATGCAATTTAGACTTTCCAGCCACTACTATTGTGATTGAAATAGACCTTTTATTCCTTATGAAGTGTACAGCTTCAAGGATTTTGTTAAACCATAACAATATGGACTAAGATGCTATTGTTTTTGTCTTTTTCATGGAACTGATGATTAAACTGAGGGCCTTACACTTACTAGGCAAATATGGTACCAGTTGAGCCAGCATGCCCCCAATCAATTTTTTTCAGCTTGCTTTTCATATATGGTCTTGTGCTGACTTCACTCAAGCCACCCTAAGTACCCCATCCTCCTATAACTCTACCTCCCAATATCTGGGATTACAGGCCTGTGACACCACAGTTTGCCTGTTAGAATATGCTATTCTTTTGGGGAAAGAGATACAGACCCTTGAGATGCCTATGTGGGTTTTTGTGTGTGTGTGTGTGTGTGTGTGTGTGTGTGTGTGTGTGTGTGTGTGTGTGTGTGTGTGTGTGTGTATTCAGGAGAACTGTTCTTGGTGATTTACTTAGTAATGAGGGAGAGTCTTCCTGAAGAATCTGTATTCTTCGTTCCTTTCACTGAAAAAGAAATGCTTCTCTGCGTGCAAGTGTCTCTCAACTGTAATCCTAGCTCTTCAGAATGCTGAGATTTGGGGATAACATTGTTAAACCAGGTGATCCAGGAAAAGTCCATGACACTCTTATCTCCATTTAATCACCAAAAAAGTTAAAAATGGAGCTGTGGCTTAAGTAATAGAGCAATATGCTTGAGGAAAAATATACGAATAGCACCTAGACTCTTATTAAGGCTCAGGACCAGCACCCGTACAAAATCTCCAGATCACACTTATGCCATTACAAGTCGCCATTATGTCTACTGGATTATTTCTACAGGACAGTTGCAATGTAAAAAAAAACCTTTTATTTCTTCATAAGATATGTTCTTTCTGGACCAGCTTTATGCCCCATTTTTCTTGCTGGAATGATGTCTTGATTTTGAAGTAGAGGAAATATTCAGTGCGGAATCCCGCCCTTATCCATTATTAACATGTTCTCTCTTTTATTTTTTGGCAGTCTTTGGCAATGAACTCAGGTCCTGGGCACTGTCACTGAGCTTCTTCTTTGCACAAGGCTAGCACCATATGCACAGCGTAACTTCTGGCTTTTTCTGTTTATGTGGTACTGAGTAATTGAACTCAGGGCTTCATTCATTCTAGTCAAGCGCTCTACACTAAACCACATTCCCAGCCACATGTTCTCTTTCTAAAATATGTCTAACATGTTTACCTCTGTCCCATCTCTGAAGCCACTACTCTTGAATATATCCTCAGTTTAACTACTAACTACTTTTCATTCCCTATAACTGCCGAAATATTTTCCATTGGACCCATGGAACTATCTTTCATTTTCTTAAATTTCACACTTCATTGTCTAAAGTCAAACAATACCTCAACGTTACCAGTGTCTGAAATTGAGGACACTTAGAATAATAAAAATATTTTGCTACTTTTTTTTGGCCGTGGGCTTGAACTCTGGACCTTGGGCACTGTCCTTCAGCTCTTCAGCTCAAGGCAAGTCCTCTACCACTTCAGCCACAGTGCCACTTCCAGTTTTCTGAGTTTATTGCAGATAATAATCTCTCAGCCTTTCCTGCCCGGGCTGGCTTTGAACCGGGAGCATCAGATCTCATCCTCCTGAATAGCTAGGATTACAGGAATGAGCCCCCAGTGCCCAGCTAATAAATAGCTTTTCATATGTATCAGGTGATACACAACAACTCAGACCCTTGGGGAGTCTTTTATCTTCCAGTCTGGGCAGGATATAACCCCACAATAGACTCTGGTAGGTAGCAAAATTAAAGAGATTCTACAAATATAATTAGTTCCCACAAGAGTTGGGTATGAGTTACTTCCAAGGAGTGAGTGCAAATTAAGGCTTTTCTAGAAGTCAGTGAAGCCAACAGAATGAATCCAACAGTAAGGAGAATATGTTTGTCAAGAAAGTATGGGGGTGTCTAGGAGCTGACAACAGTGGTTGTATGATAGGTGACCAGAAAGCAGAAACCACTGTCTCACAACCTCAGAACCTAAACCCAACCAGGCATCCCTTAAGCTTGGAAGAGATCCCCACATTCCATTAGAGACAATAGCCTGGTGGCCCCCTGTTAGAAACTGAGCAGCTGCTATAGACAAACCACACCCAAACTACCATTCCAAATTTCTAACCTACAATATTTGGTATTCAATGGATTAACAAAGAAATTTCTAGTAATTTGCCACATAATATGACAAAATAAATGCATCTCTCAGAGCACTGGTGCCTCACACCTGTAATCCCAGTTACATAGGTGACTGAGATATGAGGATCCAGATTCAGAGGGATTTCAAGCATCAATATCTGTGATATTCATATTGTCAATAAATAACAAAAACCTGGAAATGGTGGTATGGCTTATGTAGTAGGGCAACAGCCTTAAGGGAAAAGATAATTAAAAGCACAAGATACTAAGTTGAAACTCCAATACCAGCACATACACACACACACACAAAAAAAGAAAACAACACAAAAATAGAATAGAAAAATGAAAACATTTGTTGAAGACCACCTGGTATTTTCTCTGCTCTGGGTAAAACTCTAATTTTTCTCAAACTTTTTCCTTATGCTTGAAGTAATTTATTAAAATTCTATAACACCACCATAAAGATATCTAATTACACAACTACACAAATGTGTTGGCCACAGCCATTTCTATATATCATATTGTAATTGTTACTGCAAACAAAGTACCTTTCCTACTAATTTAATCTAATTAATTAGAAAAACAGGATTTGTATCTTAGTTGAAATTAAACTTAAACTTCTTAACTCATCAAAAGGAGTATGTGGGTGCTGTCACTGAGAGAAGCATAGAGCTGTTTGACATCAGGGGAGTTCCTCTGATAAAGCAAGGTCTATCATAAAGTCATGTAGATAATTGTTTATATTTGCTCTTTATCATTCTTGGTGTTACACCTTTTGAGTTCTTGATTATTTATTTGGCAACTCACCCTTTAGTATATGTCTTCCAGTAAAAAATACATTTTGCCATACAACAGATGTTTATCCTTTAGATGAGGAATGCATCTTGTTGTTTCTCAGGGTTTATTTAGAAGCAAAGAGGAAGTGCTTGCATGTTTCTAAATATCTTGTTTCTTTCTGATTTCCTGTCTGCCATTCCTCAGGGCTTATTTTTCCTAATTGATGGTGCCTCCAATCTATACAAATTGCTATTAAGACATCATACTATTGCATTCAATGTATAGATTGTTTTTGATGGAAATTAATACCTACTTGATGCTGTGTGTTGCTGTTCACAATTGAGCCATGGTTTTCCTTTTAGCTCTATTTCAATTATTTTTGTAAATGTTAATTTTCTTTATAATGTATGATGTATTTTGTGTTAGATAGTTCTTAGTGTGTTTTATTGGATTGTATTGGTATGAACAACACTGGGGATTGAACTCATACCTCGTTTATGGGAAGAAACACTCTACCACCTAAGTGGCGATCAGCTATGGCAAGTTTTTTTTTTTTTATTTGTTTTTCTTGGTCATGGGGCTTGAACTCTGGGCCTGCGTGCTATCCCTCAGCTCTTCAACTCAAGGCTAGTGCTCTACCATTTTAGCTACAGTGCCACTTCCAGTATTCTGCGTGGTTGTTTGGAGATAAGTGTTTCATGGGCTTTTCCTTCCCAGCCTGGAGTTGAACCACAGTCCTCAGATCTTAGCCTCCTGAGTAGGTTGGATTACATGTGTGAGCGACTGCCACCCGGCTATGGTAGTTTTTTCTTTTTTTTTTTTCTTTTTCTTTTTTTTTTTGGTCGGTCATGGGGCTTGAACTCCGGGCCTGGGCGCTGTCCCTCAGCTCTTCAGCTCAAGGCGAGCGCTCTACCACTTGAGCTACAGCGCCACTTCCGGTTTTCTGGTGGTTTATTGGAGATAGGAGTCTCACGGTCTCTCCTGCCCGGGCTGGCTTTGAACCGCGATCCTCAGATCTCAGCCTCCTGAGTAGCTAGGATTACAGGCGTGAGCCACCAGCGCCCGGCTGGTAGTTTTTTCTTTTAACAATTGAAATGATTAATTTTTGTCCTAATTTAATTTAATATTTTTATCTGTTTTTTTTTCATCCCATGGAATTGAGTATAGGACCCTTTATATGTATGTATGTGAGTACTTCTATGTACATATGTGCCAATACTGAGGCTTGAATTTCCTTAACTTTTTCCAAGCAAGGTTGACCCTACACCACTTGAGCCAGACCTTCAGGTTTTTTGCTGCTTAATTGAAGGCAAGAATCACTAATTTGCTACTTTGAAGGATTAATTTTTGGATGGCAGTTCGGAGCCAGACTGCGCAGTCTCCTTATCTCTTCCCTCTAATAATTTACTCAGGAAACGCTTCAAGTGTCACTGTGGCTCAAGAGGTAGAGCACTTCCCTTAATGAAAAGCAACTCATATACTGTGCTTAGGCCTGAATTTAAACCCTGGGGACAGCACGTTAAAAAAAAATAACATACTCTGAATTGTTTGACCAGTCTAGCTTTAAACCATGATCCTATAGATCTCAGGTCTGAAATAGCTGGGATTACAGGTTTGAGCCTTTAGTTATAATAATAGCTTTCTATTATTTTCAATCATTATTATTGACAGATGCTTTAAAAAACACATATTGCTAAAAGTAGCTCATGTTAATAATCCTTGATATTATGGAGGGTGAGACATAAGAACCTCAGTTTGAAGTTGGGCCCAATGACAGAATGTCTGAGTCTTATCACCAACTAACAACCAAAAGGTTGGATGTAGAACTGTGGCCCAAGTTTTAGAGTCATAGCCTTTATCAGAAAAAGCTTAAGGACAGTGCTCATGCAATAAGTGCAAGTCTCAAGATCAGCACAAAAAAATAAAATAAACAGAACCCAAAATAATCCCAGGTATGGCTAGTGATAGTTTGCTTAGTTTTCCTAATATCCTGAATTTTATAGCCACCACAAAGAAAAATAGACAAACCAACAAATTACGTATCCACAGCCAGATGAAACTTTTCCTGATATATCTGCACTAATTATATTTTTAAAAAGTCTTACACTCTTTCATTTAGAAAGTTAACCTAAAAATAACGCCAGTTGAATAGAAATTGTATGTGATGACTACTTCAGCAACAAAATATTTTTTAGTTTTTTTTAAAAAGGACGTCACCTATTTGTCACCATATATATATATATATATATATATATATATATATATATAAACATTATTAAAATTTCAACTAAATATTAACTTCACTATCCTCTAAATTGAAGTGTTTACCTATATTTTATATCAGAGTGAGTTGTATAAACATTAGGGAGTTAACTGAGGCAATGAAACGGGGTGCAGGAAGAAATGTTCCTTTCAGAGCAACTTGGTTTGAGGCTGGCCACCAAGGTACGTCTTCAAGAGGCCAGGGCAGTTTCTCTTTCCTAAGGTGCCTTTCCTTGATTGGTCCTCTTCCTCTTGAGTCTAATAAAAGGAAGTGCTTATATGTAGGAGAACAACAGCAGCTTGAGTTGAAGATTTTCCTTAAATCCTCTTCCTTGTGTTGAAATGCAGGAACTAGAAAATTCACTGGCTGCATGAACTCTAACTTTGAAAGAACTTCCAAGTATGAAGACTCACCTGAGCCATCACATTGTGGAGGAGGACATGGTGGTGGCAAAGAACAGATAGAACTTTTGCACAGAACATGCACATTCTTCTCCTGTGTGTAAGTCAGTAAGTCTGCATATAGGAAACTTCAATGTCCCAAAATTCCAATGTTAGAAAGGAGATTTAATATTGTTAAAGTTCCTTTTCAGTGGGATCCATGCTTCTCCACTGTTCCTTTAGATTCTGCAGTTTTAGAAGGCAGTAGCATGCTTAACAGAAACAACCCCTTGCTTCCACAGCACTGGATGCTGCAAGTCTGTACACATTTATGGAAAGTTTTAAAACATACTTCATCAGGGAGGAGAACAATGAGAGGGATGGTATTCTAATGGGGTTCAACTATTATTGTTTAGATGGTGACAAGTGTTGTCTGTATGTTGAGAAGCCTCTCTCCTTGCTTGAGCAACACCTCATCTGAGCCTAACAGCTGGGATTGTATTGGGCTCCTCTACATAAACATATAATCAGCTTCTTTTTAGAAGTGGTGGGTTTTATAAACTATTAGAAGCTATCAGATTAACTGCTTGAACTCAAGAGGGTACGGGTACTTAGCTGTTCACTTCTACTCAGGATAGTCCGGGTTAGTGTATTAGACAGTTTATATAAGTGATAAAATCAAAGCAAATGGAAGGCTTCAAGTAGTCTTAAAGATCTTTAAGAACATAAAATTCAGTGGAAAGTGGCACTGTGGTTCAAAGTGGTAGATCACAGGCCTTGAACAAAATATTCTCAGGGACAGTGCCCAGGCCCTGAGTTCAAACCCTACGATCGCCAAAAAAAAAAAAAAATTGCTTGTCTCATTTTGAAATGTCAATTTAAGCTTGTTATTTAAATTTTATACAAAAAGAAAGTTTTTGGTCTCCTAGGAAAGTTCTCCAAAAATTAATGTAGAGCAGAAGAGAAGAATGTAGAACCATTGTGAGATTAATTAGGAATTCAGAGCTATGAAAGACTAGAGTTTTAAAAGCTGAAATAAATACATGTCAGAGTGATGGAAACAAACTTAGCTTTCTAGGGATGGACTGTCAAGTCTTTTCAACACATTTGGATGGTTAGATGATGCTACATTTTTTAATTTTGCCTCACTCTGTCTTGGCGAGGTTTTTGTGGGTAAGAAGAAAATCCATTTTTCTTACCTATTTATGAACTGCACGATAAAACTTTAGCAAAGGACCTTCTGTGGCCACTTTTTAACTGGAAGTATTATAAGTTTTTTAAGACCTCAGAATCCTTTTGTACTGTTAGCCAGGCTGTTTTGAACTATTTACTTTCAAATTTATTAGCATAATACATTTATCATTGTAGGGAGGAGAATCCTATGCTAAATAAAGTCTACTTGCTGGAGTTGTTCGTAAGCAATGAGCCATTGGGTATTTCTGGCTTAGCCTGTATAGAGTAGACTGGATTGAGGTGACATTTCCATGATTTATAAGTAAAATCACCCTGCTCTATTAAAAGTGTGGGATCAAAAGAGTGATGGGCATTGGTTTAAGATTTCTTTTATTTTGCTATGTATAAATCCTCCATCATATATTTGGCTTTAATCTTCCTAATATGTTGTATTTTAAATATTTGGTTTTAGTATGATGTGAATTATAGTTTTCAAATTAAATAAGCAGGACATGTGACCTGAATGAGATAAGAATTTAATTAATTTTTTGGTGGGGTCCAGTCTTGGGGCCTGAACTCTGGGCCTGGTCGCTGTCCCTCAGCTCTTCAGCTCAAGGCTTGCGCTCTACCATTTGAGCCACAGCACCACTTCTGGCTTTTTTTCTTTTTTATGTGGTGCTGAGGAATCGAACCCAGGGCCTCATGCATGCAAGGAAAGCGCTCTACCACTGAGGCACTTTCCCAGCCCTAGAATTTGATTAATTTTAAAAGGGAAAATATTATCAGAATTAAATCGTCACTCAAAAATCAATATTGAAAGGACATAAAGCAGAAGAATTTATGTGGTGCTTTATATATTCAGCCTTTCTTGCTTATAAGGTTTGCTGTGACCTGTTAGTAACAGATTTGCAATGGGTAAAAGTCCAGTTGTTCAAAAAAAGTTGTTACTTCAGCAAAGGTATGACAATGTATGAGAATGTTGAACCCTAGGTTTTTAAGAGGAAGAAACACAGATGTAAGACCTCAAAGATGCTGACTAAAATGAATGAAATTCACAGTCCATTAAAAGGAGTGTTTGCTATCTTCAACAGCCAAATGCATTTTTCTTTGCATGTGACTATCAGCAAAGATAAGATTGTAGACAGACTCAGTTCGTGGTTCTTATTCAATGAAGAGAATAAGGAGCTGTGTGGATGGCTGGTGTAGATGGAAAACAGTTCTACAGACAGCAGACAGCATCATTGAAGAAAGGCTTGAGAAGTTTCAGAAGGTGAGCCAACAGTGTCCAGGCAGGTGTAGTTTGAACACCCTTCTCACTGTTGAGAATCACATGTTACAGGCATGTTTCCTATAAGTGTTGAAGAGAACAGTTGCTTTGTTTGCATTGGCAAGTCAGATAGGAGGACTTGCTTGGGTCTCCTGAAGTATCTTGGTGTCTCAGACCAGTGAATGTTATTGCACAAGAACAGAGGTCATCTACAATGAAGTTGATGATTTCAGATAGTCACTAGGCCTCAGATGTAATGCAGCTCAGTAATACATGTAACAAGAGTGGTATTCATATAGTTAAATGAAACTGAGTTATATACACTTGTGAATTCCCAAGTAAATTAGAATGGAAGATATCCATGAGAGAAATCAGTGGGGCTGTTACATCAAGAAAGTAAGAACAAACCATAATTTGAATATGTTTAGTGAGCCTTTCTTGACTTTCCAACCTTTCCCTGTGAAATTGCATTAACTATCACGTATGATGAGAATTTCTCATTCATAAAACTCTTTAGGAGTCACGCCATGTTTGTGGCTAAGGAATAAATGCTTTTGAAGGCTGGGCACTAATGGCTCAATCTGTAATCTTAGCAACTCAGAAGTCTGATTACTGAAGATTGAAGTTCAAATCTAGTCCAGAGAAAATCTCCCTTTAGTCCTCAAAACCATGGAAATGTAGCTTTAGCTCAAGTTATAGAGCACCTTCCTTAACAGATAAAGCTAAAACACCTTGCCCAGGTCTTGAATTGAAGTTCTCAGAGTGGAACAAATAAAAGTAAAAAAGAGAGATGCAGTAATAATGGAGCTTTATGTTTTCATAACTTACCAGGATCATATGGAGGTCATACCCGTGTTAAGTTAAAAGAAGGCCCAGCTGAAGCAAATGGGTGAACAGTTGAAAAGGGCCAGCAGCAAGGCAAGAGTGTTCAAGATGGATGGCAAGCTTAGCAACATCAAGGACATTCATCTTCAAGAAAGCACATCTCTCTAATTACATATTCACCTTTCATTATTCTCCTCATCGCTATGAACATCCTCTATGATTGGCTACACTTATCCACGAGAGTCAGCCGACCACAGCATACGATTTATGACATTTCCTGCATAAAGTTGCTTGTTCTCATTGTCATCAGCCTTTCAGCAGCTTCAGTGAAGAGCATGTTCTCCCACTTTCCCTGTAGTCAATAGTACCCTCTTCTATTTCCCTGCAAAGAAACTGTGGCTAGCAGGCTTGAGAATTGTTACATTCAGAGGTTCTTCAGTTTTGCATTTTTTCTTTCATTTCTTGGTAGGTGAGTTAGAATAAGAAAAACAAATAAGAAATTTGTTTTAGTTTAAAGGAAAAAATATTTATTTGAAAACACAAGTTATCATTATTTGAATTTATTTTTAATTTAAATATAATAGGGATGGTTTTAGTGCTGCATGCCTTTAAACCTAACTATTTAGAAAGCTGAAAGCTGGGGCTGGGAAGGTGGCTCAGTGGTAGAGTGCTTGCCTTGCATGCATGAGGCCCTGGGTTCGATTCTTCAGCACCACATAAGCAAAAAGAAAAAAGCCGGAAGTGGTGTTTTGGCTCAGTGGTAGAGCGCTAGCCTTGAGCTGAAGAGCTGAGGGATAGCGCCCAGGCCCAGAGTTCAGGCCCCACGACCGGACCCCGCCCCCAAAAAAAAAGAAAGCTGAAAGCTGAGGATCATATTTTCAAGACAAAGTAAAATTTACCAGAAGACTCTTATCTTCAGCTAAGAACCAAAAGCTACAGGGGGAGCTGTGGCTCAAATGGAAGAATGCCAACCTTGAGCAAAATGCAAAACCAAAAGAAACTAAGCACTGAATTTAATTCCTACTACTAACACAAAAATATGTATGTGTGTATATATATGCATATATTCATATATGTGTGTCATATCTATATAAATTGTATATGCATATGCATGTATATATAATTATATAATAAATTTTTAGCAAGTGTCAAGAATATGCAAGCAAACATTTAGTCTTGCTCCAAAAAACAGATTCATATGTAAATATGAACCACTTGAATTTATAGGAGCCAACAAATATAGAAACGTAAACCACCAGACTAGAAATTGATAGAATGGATTTTGTTATAGAATAGAGTGTATGCACAAGATTAGGCATATGATAGTAAGTCATTTCCCAAAACAATGAAAGCAAAAGCGTAATAGTACAAGAAATCATATTTAGAAATGGACTATGCCACTCAATGGACAGGTAGATCAGGAAAATAAAACTGTGCATTTTCCCTTCTACATTTGATTCATATCCCCTCACTAAATTATCTATGATCGGTTCAGTTGCTGCCATAGTACCTCTCTGGTGGCTCCACTGTGATTCACTTTATTCTACTGAACCAGAAATGGAGGAGAGACGGACCACAGCACATTTGCTCGTTTCTCAATGAGCAGTGATTGGCAGGGGAGTTTTAAAATGCTACCCATGTTCTTGGTTGACTAGTACCACCTTGGATTCCAGAATAAATCCTGGTAAACAGATACAAAAGTTACATGTAGTTTATTGTTCCAGATTCACAGCTAAAGAGGCAGATGGGAAATTGGAAGGGTTTGGTGTGAAAGCCACAGGTTTATGCAAAGCAGAAATCAAAGGATGTGGAGATGAAGCAAGCTATCTTGGAGGAAAAGGAGAGACATTTGAAGGTGATGAGCACCTCGACAGTGAAGACAGAGCAAGTGCTCTTGACCATTTCAAATGAGCTCCCAGAATGCCAGGGTAAGAAGTGAGAGCTTCCCAGAGCACTGCTGCTGAGCACTCGTCAGATCCTTTGCTATCATGATAATTGATTTTAGAGAGGAGCAGTGAGGTTTGTAAAAGTTGATTGCAGCTTACTATGTGGAGCCTGTTCTGCAGCATTGTGGAGTGTGGTCCCTCAGGATGCTTAGGGCAAAGATCCTATAGCTCATGTCAAAGAATGCAATCTACTTGGAGTAGACATTTATGGATGGCACATGCCTCATACCAACATGCTGACAATGAGCTGGTAGCAGTAGTTCTCTAAAGATCTAACAGCAAAAACCGGAGAGGGAATTCCTGAGCTCTACACCACAACAGTCTACCATGCCAATTGCTTCTATCCTAGTACTGGCTACCCAGTTTGCACACCCATGACCTTGTTACCCTGATTGTGCCACATCCTAATCCCTCACAATTTTTAGTCTTTCACTTTGTCTTTGGATTCCTGTCCCTGATAAACTGTCTGGATACCTGTATTAGGTACCCCAATCCCTTCTAAACTCTTTCTGCAACCCAATATCCTGCCAATGCAACTCAGTGATTAGTCACAGTTCCCCTTTCCTTGGTATCCTAATCTCTGCTACTCTGTTCTGCTACCCATAATTCATAACACCATGGTTCCAGCCACCTGATCCCTGACACCCCTGTTGCTGATACCCCCTTCCCTAACCAAACAGGGGAAGAATGGGAACAGCCAGTTGAAAAGGGTACTGCTGTCCTCTTGCAGACACATTGGGACAAGTTATTCCTCAGGTATTTAACATGAGGGACTAACTGGAGGTGGAAATGAAAGAGGTTACTCAGAGGTGACTAAAATCTAGGGACAATGACATATCACTGGTTGATAGGAAAAGAAGGGCCCAAAGAGAAAGTTAATGAAAAAAGAAAATTTTACAAAAAATATTGGAAATTATACAATAGGTTTAGCTTATTCTTTTCTAGTAGTGATCTGAATTATTTTTTGACATAGATATATCACTGTTTTATAGTTTAAAAATTATATGAAAATGCACATTTATGTGGTGCTTATTCATAGAATATTTGCATATAATCACGTTAATGATATTCAATATTTTATGTTCTATGATATTTTCATGAGTCTGCCTTTGTCAATATGAATTGAGCTTTCTATCAATAAATGGAATTTCATTGTCTAATATTAGAAGATTACTGATCCTAGTACCGAAATAAAAGCTAGAACAGGAAAATTGAATAAAGCTACATATTTGAAGGGAGGGTCAGTGGTAAGTGCTATGATGAAAGAGAAATTCTTCACCATGTAATCTGCGAAGAATAGAATGTGTTTTGTTGAATTATACTGTATTTAATCTTCTTAGAAAGCAGAACATTATCTTTATTCTTGCTTTATGGAAACTCTTGAATGAATGGTTTACAAAAATTATCAATATCAATTTGAAAATTCACTGATGTGAGTTATCAGATTATCATTATACTCAAAGCTGTCTTGAGATGCAGGCAGTCTGAATTCCTTTTCTATGAAATTAATGGAATAGTCTTACTTTGGAAGGGATGAACAGTCCTTGACACTTGTTCCAAAACAAGAAAGATACTGAAGAAAAAAAAAAAAGAGTAAGGAGACCCAAGGCTGCTGAAATGAGCATATATCCCATTTGGACTTAAAAGGGTTTTTGTGCAAACAATAAGAATTTCATCTTAATAATATATTCCAAAATGTATGTGCTATGTGATACCTTTTAAATGTAATATTTAATGCTGTTTGATTACTTGGAGACAAAATTTTACAGAAAACCTTAAATTCCAAAAAAACTGCAATGCTCCAATAAACACCTAGAATACATATATTTTAAAAATTCAGACAGATTGTAGGAAGATGACAGCACACTCACAGGTAGCCCCACTAAGTGTCTCTTACCAAAAGAGCCACACTTTACATCAAGAGATCCACTCCAATCAAACTTTAAATACCTAAAGGCTTTTTCTACTACAAAAGGTCTATCCAGCAGGCAAATAAATACAAGGCAAAAGAGAAGCAGTAAATGGGGCTCCTCCAGAGCAGCTGCACCACGTAACTCCACGCCATGCTGCCCTGGGACTTTCTGTATACTTTAAACGGAGGAACACCCAAAAGCTGAAGAAAGTGCTCAATACTAGACCCGCAGAAATTTAGGAGGGAATCTGGTGAAATGTTGGAAAATGCCCTCACAAACCCTCCCTCCCCCCAGAGTGGCTACAGGGAAGGAGTGAATTAAGCAAAACGACCACCATTACAATTGCCATAAATTGGCACCACCAGATAAGCACCCAAATCAGCTTGTACCTGCAGCACTGGCAGGATCCCCGTGAGCCCCCCCCTCCAACTCCGCACAAGGTCCCCAGCAAACCACAGCTGCAGGCAATCAATTGCTATATGCTCTGCTGTCAATTGCCCTGCTGGCAACTGCCCTGCCGACTGTACACTTTTCTGGGACCAGCTCTCTCCCTGCTGCCACCCTGCGCAGACCCCAGGCTCTCATAGCTGCTGCACCATGAAGCTGTTGCAGGCATCTCTGCTGACACACCTAGTAGCCACAAGCCTAAACCTCCAAGGCTGCCCAACACCACGCACCACCTCCTACCACATCTGCTGCAGACCAGCATGGACTGCCTCAGTCCACACTAGCCTGCTGCACCAACCTCCACCCAGTCCTCCCAGTGCCAAGAATCCCCACGCTGCAACAGAGGAGACCCTTCAGAATCAGCAGAGCCACCCTCCCCCCACACACACACCTGGACCTGCTAATACCCAGACCCTCTGACTGAGAACTGGCCAACTCCATCTTACCCACCACAGCACAGGCTCTGTGGTCCAACACACTGCCAGCTACAGACCTTGTGTGTAACACAATGGGGTCCACTCCCTGGGGGTGGCAATTCCCTGTAGAATCCCAAAGCCCCCTGACACAAGCCCCCTTCCAAAAGGGAAGGATCACATCAAAACAGAACACAGAAAAAAGCTCTGTTCCTAAGGCTCTTGTGGCTATCTTGGAAAGCCTGGGAACCCAACTCCAGGTCTATGATAGCAGTCTACAAACCTGAAACCCAAAAAAAAACCTCCCTGCCAATGGGCTTGAAAGTGGGACTCTATATAGCAGGCACCCTCCTCCATCAAAAGACCATCTGCTTCCAACTGTAGAGAGCTGCGAGAGGCCACACCTGGAAGATGGCGCCAGCTTCCGCCCTCCGCCTTCCCGATGGCGAGTGCTCTCGTGGTAAACAACTCCTTATATGGCTAAGGCAAAGAATCTGGCTTGCTTCCGCGCACCTGAACCTATTGGTGGTTCCCACGTGGCGTATCAGGGTTGGCTACCCAGCGGGTACTTAAGGCTGTGGGGAATTCTCCCCGGGGTTGGGGTCAGAAGATTACTCAAAGGTCCTGAATAAACTGCAGAGAGAAGAGTTCGGTGTCGCGACTTCCTTGCTGGTCGAGGCGGTAGCGACACGTGGTGGCCCATACGGGGAACTCAGCCATAACCCCAACGAGGACTCAGAACTCTCTGCGGTCAGGGTGGTGCACTGGTAAGTTCCCAGGTAAAAGGGGAATCCCCGACAAAAGCGGGGGTAAGTCCCCAGGTAAAAGGGGAATCCGCGACAAAAGCGGGGGTAAGTCCCCAGGTAAAAGGGGAATCCGCGACAAGAGCGGGGAGTAAGTTCCCAGGTAAAAGGGGAATCTGCGACAAGAGCGGGGGGGGTAAGTTCCCAGGTAAAAGGGGAATCCGCAACAAGAGCGGGGGAGATTTTTGCTCTTCTCTGTAGATAAAGAGAGAGCGAGAACCCGGGGCTAGTCAATAGAGTAGCCAAAAGTGAAAGTAAAAGTTTGTTTACCAGCTTTAAATGTTTAAAACATGGGCACTTCTTCTTCGCACCCAATTGTTTTGGCTCTCAATGAGCTACTGCACTCAAAAAAGTTAAAAATAAAAAAGAGTACTTTAGAGAGATTTTTGAATGAATGTGACATCGTTGCCCCGTGGTTCTCTGTCTCCGGAAGCCTCACGGTGGCCTCTTGTGAGAAACTAGGGAGGGACCTAGATTTTGCCTCTGAACAAGGAACGCTTAAGAGCGGAGTGAGACCAATATGGAAACTGATAAGAGGCTGTCTCAAGGACCAGCGTTGCAGTGAGGCGGTAGAGAATGGTCAGGCCGCCTTAGAAATGCTGCAGGAAGAAAGATCGGAAAGGGCAGACAGCGAAAAAGAGGAGAGCAGGGGGGGTTTATACCCTGATTTTGCCGAACTAAAAACCTCTGAGTCTACAGACTCAGAGGAACTACAATCACTCATAGAACAAATAGAAAAAACAAAGATAAGAAAGAGGAGGAAAGGGAAGGAGAGAGAGGACCCAGATAAAGATGAATGCACGCCCTTCGTGCACCGCCCCACACCTTCGGCCCCTCCGCTCTATGCGGAGGAGCCCGGAAGTGGCAGCCCCGGCTGTTCTTTCAGCCCAGGCATGTGGAAAGCGGTCAGAACCGAGTTACATCTAGCCTGTCCAATATTTCAGGATCCACAGGGACAGCGGTATCATGAACCCTTAGATTTTAAGGTTATAAAATCTTTAGCTGAGTCTGTGCGGACATATGGAATCACAGCCTCCTTTACTGTAGCCCAGGTGGAGGCCCTAAACAGACATTGCATGACACCCGGTGATTGGAGTGGGCTCCCACAAGCTTGCTTGAGCCCAGGTCAGTATTTAGATTGGAAGGCCTTTTTGATTGAATTTGCTAGTGAAGAGGCTGCAGCCAATCAGGCTGTGGGGAACCCAGCTTGGGACAGAGATATGCTGCTTGGACAGGGAAGATTCGCCAATCAGCAGATAGGCTACCCGCTTCAAGTTTATGAACAAATCAATAAAATTAGCATAAAGGCATGGAAGGCCTTACCAAATAAAGGCGAGGTGAGTGGCAATCTCACCAAAATCCTGCAGGGCTCTATGGAGCCGTTTTCGGACTTTGTTGCCCGTATGGTCGAGGCTGCTGGCAGAATTTTTGTTGACCCAGACGCAGCCATGCCATTAATTAAGCAGCTTGTTTACGAGCAGTGCACTAAGGAATGCAGAGCCACCATAACCCCATATAAGAATAGGGGACTAGAAGCATGGATAAGAGTTTGCAGAGAGCTGGGTGGACCACTAACTAATGCTGGATTAGCTGCTGCTGTGGTGCAATTAACCCAGAAGAAAGGGGCTGGGAAGGTGGCTCAGTGGTGGAGCACTTGCCTTGCATGCTGAGGCCCTGGATTCGATTCCTCAGCACCACATAAGCAAAAAGTAAAAAGCCAGAAGTGGCACTGTGGCTCAAGTGGTAGAGCGCTAGCCTTGAGCTGAAGAGCTGAGGGACAGCGCCCAGGCCCAGAGTTCAGGCCCAGGAAAAAACCTATTTAAAAAATGCTGCAAATTTGTCTAAACAGTTGTCTAGTTATCTTTTAGGTAATTGAACTGGGGAGTTCGACAGCCTGATGGAACAGCTCAGGGTTGCCATCGTCATGGTGAACTCGACCCGAGTGGATGCCGGATTGGCGGAGGGGTTATCTTCATGGATCTCCGCTGCTATGAATCATCTTAAGGAATGGGCGGGTTTAGGAGCCCTGACAGGCCTTCTGGTGTTAGCCTCCTTGTCTGTGGTGCATTTGCCAAATTAGAGGTTCTCAGCGTCGCAGTGCAGCCATGATTATCCAAGCCTTTACAGTCATTGGAGCAGGTCAGTCCCCCCAAGCGTGGCTTGCCACCCTAAAACAATGAACCCAGATTGCAAAGCCAAAGTACTGCAGTCGAGAGGCATGAGTTTTGCCCTCGAGGAGAGCATGTTTGATTGCACACGGGTTCGATTCGCCTTTTCCCGTCCTTGTGAAAAACGAATCAATGGACAGGCTGAGTCATCCCTAGAGAAGGTACCCTCTGGGAGAAGGCTTGTATGCAGTCCTTGCATTGCACAAAAGGGATCAGACCTCTGTTCTCATCTGTGTTCTTTAAACAAAAAATGGGGAACTGTAGAGAGCTACGAGAGGCCGCACCTGGAAGATGGCGCCGGCTTCCGCCCTCTGCCTTCCCGATGGTGAGTGCTCTCTGTGGTAAACAACTCCTTATATGGCTAAGGCAAAGAATCTGGCTTGCTTCCGCGCGACTGAACCTATTGGTGGTTCCCACGTGGCGTATCAGGGTTGGCTACCCAGCGGGTATTTAAGGCTGTGGGGAATTCTCCCCAGGGTTGGGGGTCAGAAGATTACTCAAAGGTCCTGAATAAACTGCAGAGAGAAGAGTTCGGTGGCGCGTCTTCCTTGCTGGTCGAGGCGGTAGCGACAAGAACAGACCCCAGGACCAATGGAATAGAATTGAAAACCCAGAAATGAACCCACAGACCTATCGCCATTTAATCTTTGATAATGGAGCTAAAACAATAGAATGGAGGAAAGAGAGCCTCTTCAGTAAATGGTGCTGGCAAAATTGGTTAACTACATGTAGAAAACTAAAGCTAGATCCTTATATATCACCCTGCACCAGAATCAACTCCAAATGGATCAAAGCCCTCGAAGTCAAAGCAGACACTCTGAAATCATTACATGATGGAATATGAGAAACCCTAGGTCTCCTTGGCTCAGTCCGAAAATTTCTGTATAGAGACCTGGAAACACAACCAACAAAGAAAAGTTGGACAAATGGGATTGCAAGAAGTTGCAGAGCTTCTGCATGGCAAATGACATAGCTAGCAAGATCAATAGAAAGCCCACAGATTGGGAGAAGATCTTTACTAGCCATACAATGGACAAGGGTCTCATATCTAAAATATACTTGGAACTCAAAAAATTAAATCCCCCAACAACAAATCCTCAAAGAAACAACTGCCCAATAATAAGTGGGCTAAAGACTTGAAGAGAAACTTCTCTGAAGAAGAAAGAAGGATGGCCAATAGACACATGAAGAAATGCTCAACGTTCCTAGCCATAAAAGAAATGCAAATCAAAACAACATTGAGATACCACCTCACGCCATTTAGAATGGCTATAATCATGCATTCTAACAACAACAGATGCTGTAGAAGATGTGAACAGAAGGGATCCTTACTTCATTGTTTTTGGGAGTGTAAACTTGTTCAACCACTTTGGAAAGTAGTATGGAGGTTCCTCAAAAGAATTCACATAGACCTCCCCTATGACCCACCATTCCCACTTTTGGGCCTTTACCCAAATCTTTACAAACAAGACCACACTAAAGCTACCAGCACAACTATGTTTATTGCGGCATTATTTATGATAGCTAAGATATTGGACCAACCCAGATGCCCATCAGTATATGAATGGATCAAGATAATGTGGTATATATACACAATGGAATTCTATGCTTCCATCAGAAAGAATGACATTTCCCCATTTGTTAGGAAATGGAAAGGCTTGGAAAAAATTATATTAAGTGAAGTAAGCCAGGCCCAAAGAAACATAGGTCCCATGGTTTCCCTTGTTTGCAATATCTAGTATATGTATTTCAAGCAGAAAAGGTTAGATAATGTGATGTTAGGAAAACGAACCCTTAGATATGTATTTAAATGTATTTTCTTTAATGCATTTGTTTCTAATGCATTTATAAGATTATTTCTTTGTAGCTTTGTATGTCTCTCCCCCCCAGTATAACCTCTGCTTTCACTGTATTTGATGTCGGTATAATTTGTGGCGGAGATGGGAAAAAACGAGTCGTTTAAGGATACAGTTTGACCATATGCAACTATGAGAAGTACAAGTTGTCATGTCAAAAACAAACTTTACAACTTTGGTGTGGAGGGGCAGGGGGGGAATGGGTGGGCGGGCGGAGGGAGGCTGGGAAGGGATGTGAAGGGTAAACAAAGGAGGAGGCTGTAATGCTTGATAAGAAATGTACTCATTATCTTGCCCATGTAATTGTAACCCCTCTGTACAGTATGTTCACAAAAAATTAAAATTCAAAATAAAAGTTAGATTTGTGCTCCATGGACCAAATTTCATGACTCATCAAAGAGTATCTTCACAGTACTTAAAGTATTTATATACTCAACATTGAACCTTTTTCCATTCTGTATTATTAATGAGCAAAACATAAATGTTCATAAGGCTTGCCTTTTCATTGGAAAATTCACAATAATGAATTTTCTAAACTTTCCTTTCTTTTATACAGCAAATAAAACTAAGTATGGTGTGCAGAGAAGTAAGTTAATGTCACCTCTATAATGCTTGGACCTGCTTGATCATCTCACGTAGCTGCAGCTCTGTCTTCTTTCAGGCATCCTTTCAGGCCAATTGATCTTCTCCTTAGTGCCCAGGTTAGGTAGCTCAGCAACTTCCCTCCAGTCTCCAAGGATACCTCATGGCTGTTTCATCATTGCAGAAAATAGATTTGTCTATTCTACAAAAAAATAAATGTGATTGGGTTAAGTCTCTACTGACATAAGATTTTATTTTACATTAGTCTATATTTCCTTCAGGGAATTCCCTAAATGTTTAATTAATGGAAGGAAGGTGCTGGGAAAGAGTGAGGGAACAGAAGACACTGTACAAACAGAAATGTATTTATTACCTGACTCATTTAATTGTAATCCCTCTGTACATGTTCTTTATAATACCAATAAAGTAAATTAATGAAAAATGTTCAATTAGACCAACCTGGTCAGAATGTAGACATGTCCAACTAGTCACCTAACAAAACTAATGCTTTACACACACTAAGAAGACAGTAAACTCCCAAATAAAGTGTACTTAAATCATTTGCAAGGCCACTCCAGCCCAGCCGCCACCACCACGCTGGGTCCTTTTTCCAAGATGGGGCACCAAGGACACTGCCTCCTGGGCTTCAATGCAGCTGCTATGAGGGTCTGTGGGGCACAGCCTTTCCAGCACCGAAGCTGCAGAGTGGAGCCAAGTGAGTACAGCTTGTTGTGGTACACAATTGTGCTGCAGTTGAAAGGGTGGCAGGCTGCACCTGAGGCCTCTGGTGCCCAGCACCCATCTCAGGCTTGAGTCATTGGGAAGCCCCGCGCCGGCAGGGGCAGCTAACATGCTGTGAACCTCCAACTAGCAGTGGGTGCTCCTTGGGCTCAGGCGCCAGCAGCAGCAGAGACTGGGACGGCAAAGCCTCAGGGACCCAGGAGCCTTGGCCCACTGTCCCATGCCTCGCCCCTGCTGACGTCTCCTGTGGACTGGCCCATGGACCCTGCTCAGCATCTGTGAGCACCAGATGCTGCTCATCAGCAGCCTGAGTCCCACACTGCCAGCTGAGCTCCAGCAGCTGAGCACCCCTGGACTGGTTTCTCCACCAGGTCAAGGGCCTCAGGGAGACAGCCAGTGACTGTGCTCATGCCCTACCTCCTCCACCAGGCCTACATGAATTTCAGGCAGCCGCAGGATGAGCCAGAGGCCCGGAAGCAAGTCATGGCCGGCCAGCAGCTGCCCTATAACCCCAGGCTCAAGGCAGAGCCAATGCACCTGCTCTGCAGAGGCAATGGCAGTGATGGAAGCCACAGAGCTGCAGCAGAAGCACCGCTGCCTCCAGGCCATCCTCAGCTGCCTAGGGGCACCCACACCATCAATTCCTGGGGCTGCCCACTCAGGCTGCCCATATAAGCAGTGCTCATTTTCATCTGTGTCCTCCCTTACTCTGCCAAATCCCCGTGGGTGCCACTGCCTCCTCTGCCAACTTTGCCCTGGACACTCAGCTGCCATAGAGTCCCCTCATAGAGTTCATAAGGGTTGACGGCACTTCTGCGGACAGCCCCCAGTAAAGAATCAAGGATCACGGTGACAGTATGCAGAAAAAGGTATTCCACACATATTTTGATAGACTATGAAATCAGAAGAAAGCAAAAATCAAATTTAACAAAAGAAATTAACCAGGCACCAATGGCTCACAGCTTTTATCCAAGCTCTTCAGAAGGCTGATAGCTGAGGATCAAGATTGGAAGCCAGCTTGGGCAGGAAAGTCCCTGAGATTCTTATCTCCAATTATCTACAAACAACAACAACAACAGCACCAGCAGCACCAGCAACAAAACCCCACAAGCAAAGCTGTGTCTCAAAATGATAAAGTGTTAGCCTTGAGCATAAAGCAATGCCAGGGCTCCAGCAGTATCTGCAAAGCCTGACAAGCTCGACTCCCCCAGGATAGCTCACACCCTCAGAGGAGGTTGTGAGGAGGAATCGATCTCTGGGGTACACTTCAACTACCAAAATTTACATGCTCACTAGCACCAAGCAGGTACCACTTATAGCTCAACAACTCATTTCTAGCTCTTTCTCACCACACTTGGGTGGGAAGGTGAGGGAGCTATGGAGTAGCAGGATGCACCATTTTGGTTGAGGAGGGGGATATCTGATATCAGACCCACAGATCTCACCTGGATAGACTAGAACTCTCCAGAAGAAGGCCAATGTCAACAGATAGAGTCATTCTCTAACAAGTGTAGAAGGGGGAATATTGGGTCTGAAGACTCCATAGTGCCCAACTTTGGGATTGGTGGCAGCGACTACCCCCTGCTGTGGTGACTAAGTGGTAGCATCTGGTTTGCTAGCCTATGAACAGCAGACGTGAAGGGGGGATGGATTGGGGTTGGGCCTGGGCAACTCCCTTTTGCTGAGTTGTTGCTGCTACCACCATTTGGACATGCCAGGGCTTGGAGCAAGGCTGCTTGAACTGTGGGCTGACTGGCTCTGAAGAAGCAGAAGGAGAAGTGTTTTGTGCAGGCGGTGGCTCCATTACTGGTGGCTCTGGTCTTCCTGCCCAATGTGGGGCTGTGGGCTCTGCACTGTAGGCTGCAGCCTGATGGAACCTTGAGGGGCCGGGAGCCAGACAGCTGAGTGCCTAGGTATGGTGCAGACATAATGTTGCACCCCAGTCTCCCACCCTGGTGTGGGTTTACTCCAAACCTGTGACTCCTTCTCCTTCCTCCTCATCTGGTAGGTGTCCTCAGTGGCAGCACCTGAGCAGTCTGTGCTTCTTCCTACTTTTCTCCCAAGTGGGGTCAATTGAGGTTGTGAGCATAGGGATTTGTCCACTCAGTAGAGTCAGAAATAGAACCCAGGCCCCTTGGTGCCCCAGTATGGGACCCTTATTTCTACTTTTCATACTTTACAATCAGTTCTTTCTGTTGCTCTCTCCTGTCCCCTGACCTCATCCAGCATTCTCTTTCTGGGGAGTACCCTGTCTGCACATGCCTGTGTCCCAGGATGTGATGCCTCCTGTAGGACTAGTGCCCTCATCATCTCTGCTTCCCTGCCTCACCTCCACCTACTTATCCTTGTGTCTCTACTCAGGTCAGTCCCTTTCCCATTTAACCATTTGCACAGGGACCCCAGGATTCCCCGCTCATTCTCCCAATTCACTGTTATCCATCCTATCTGTTTTTTAGGTATTGTTGATTCCTTGGGGAGTGAGTGCAAAGATCCTCTTGGAAATGTAGGTCCCTTGGATGGGGTGAAATGTGAATTTCTGGTTCTTGAGGAACTTGCCACCTTTGACTCTCCAGTAGTACAGACATATCCTGGTGGAGAGATTGCCCAAAATATCCCCTAGAGGATTTCCCTGAGGGTGAAATGACACATGCCTTCCTTCCCTGCTATGAACCGATGGCACGTGACATTTTTTTATATTCCAAACTGTGATCATATTTGTTTCTGCCTCTTTGAAACTTACTCATGTACCTGAATATGTTTATGTGCATTTGGACTAAATTATCAATATTTCTTTGTGTGTGTGTGTGTGTGTGTGTGTGTGTGTGTGTGTGTGTGTGTGTGTGTGTTTGTGTGTGTGTCTGTGTGTCTGTGTGTGTGTAGGTATGTGTTCAGATCTTTGGTCTTAAACTCAGGGCCTGTGTTCTGTCTTTTAGTTTTCACTCTTGGCCAGTGCTCTACCACGTGATCCACAGCTCTACTTCTGGCATTTTGATGATTCATCAGAGTTAAGAGTTGTAGAGTGGGCTGGGAAGGTGGCTCAGTGGTAGAGCGCTTGCCTTGCATGCCTGAGGCCCTGGGTTTGATTCCTCAGCACCACATAAGCAAAAAAAAAGGAAAAAAGCCGGAAGTGGCACTGTGGCTCAAGTGGTAGAGCGCTAGCCCTGAGCTGAAGAGCTGAGGGACAGCGCCCAGACCCAGAGTTCAGGCCTCTCGACCGGACCCCCCCCCCAAAAAAAAAAAAAACAAAAAAAATGTCGTACAGACTTTCCTGCAAAGGATGCTTTAGAAACAAGATTCTGAGATCTCTTCATCCTGAGTAGGCAGGATGGAACTCAGGACCTTGTACTTGCCAGGGAAATGCTCCTCCCTGAGCTAAATCCTTAAACCCAGCTCATATTATTGATTGGCTGGTTTTTGCTCACAATTGGTGCTCTTTTTCGTGAGCCACATCTCTCTTTGTGGATATTTTTGTTTTGTTTTTTCAGTTTTCTGTTTTTTTGGTTGGGCATGGGGCTTGAACTCTCAGCTTGGGCACTGTCCCTGTGCTCTTCAGCTCAAAGCGAGCACTTCACTGCTTGATCCACAGTGCCACTTCTGGTTTTCTCCTGATTTATTGGAGATTAGAGTCTCATGGATTTTCCTGCCCTGGCTGGCTTTGTACCGTGGTCCTTTGATCTCAGCCTCCTGAGTAGTTAGAATTACAGGCATGAGCCACTGGTGCCGGGCTCCTTCCATGTTTTGTTTTTCTCTTTTTCCTTGTTAATTAATGATAAGAGACTCAGATTTGCTTACCCTGGCTGGCTTGGAAGTGCAATCCTCTCATCTCAAACCTCATGACTGAATTATAGCTGTGAGCCACCAGTACCTCCCTTGGATTTGTCATTTTTGACAAATGCCAAATGTGTCTGTTGACATGGCCTGATCATTGAACATTGCTAAGAACCCAAGGCAAATTTCAGGAGAATGACAAAGATGTAGAAACCATTTGGTGATGACTCACACATACCATTACATAAGGTAAGTTAAAAACTTTCTTCCCAGAAAAACACAACTCTTACCTACATAAAAGATAAGGTGTTTAAGTGCCTCTTCATATTTATCTAAAATAGTATACACATTGAAAGGAACTCCACGATATGGATATGCTTCTCATGCATGAGAAGCAAGCACTCTATCATGGACCCACCTTCCTAGGCCAATAAACAAAAGACTTATAAGTGTCAGCTGGGCACTGTTGGCTGATATTTGTAATACTAGCTACTCAGGAGGCTAGAAGCTGGGGATTATGGTTCAAGCCAGCCTGAGCAGGTAAATATGTGAGAATGCTAACCAATTAACCGCCCAAAATACCAGAAATCGAGCTGTGGCTCAAGTGGTAAAATCCTAGCCTTGAGTAAAAATAGCGAAGGGACAGGGTCCAGCCCCTGAGTTCAAGTCCCACTCTGCACTACCAGGTTAAAAATTTTAAAAAATGATAAAGGAACTTATCTTCTATGGGACTAAAACACTTGTGAGTAGTTGCTGACATACACGCCTGCCTTCCTACACCATGGGACACATGCAACATGATAGACTTAAACATTTCTGTTCATTTCAAGGTTAGGTACAATCTAGCCGGGCGCTGGTGGCTCACGCCTGTAATCCTAGCTACTCAGGAGGCTGAGGTCTGAGGATCGCGGTTCAAAGCTAGCCCGGGCAGGAGAAACCGTGAGACTCCTATCTCCAATAAACCAACAGAAAACCGGAAGTGGCACTGTAGCTCAAGTGGTAGAGCGCTCGCCTTGAGCTGAAGAGCTGAGGGACAGCGCTCAGGCCCAGAGATCAAGCCCCACAATCAACAACAACAACAAAAAAAGGTTAGGTACAATCACATGATTACAACATATGTAGAAACTACATCAGAGTGAAGCTTAAGTTGATTTCCTTTGCCAGTGATCTTAGAAGTTTGTCAGAGCAGAGTGTCCTTCACAGGAAGAAAAGAAGCTCCTACTGACTCAACTTAAACTCATGTTGTGAGTAGAAATACTGCTGGGCTGTTTGTTAATGCAGCGTTACTTGGCTGGTTTTGACTCATCCTGGTTCCTTGAAGGCAGAGCCCCATCTGGTTGCATTTTGGGGGCCTCAGAGGAGGTCACCATGAAATAGTAACTGAAGAATACCACCAACTCCCCTTCATGAAAACCTTATTATAGTTTGAAGCCAGTGGTTCATATGTGTAATCCTAGCTACTCAGGAGGCTAGCAACCTGATGGTTGTGGTTCAATGCCAGCACTCCAATTAAACATCAAAAAATCTGGAATTGGACCAGTGTCCCAAGTGGTAGTGTGCCTGCCTTGAGCAAAAAAGCTCAGGGACAGCCCTAGGAATGGTACACACACACACAGACACAGACACAGACACAGACACACACACACACACACAAACACACACAAACACACATATACCACTTATTATTAGCTCGTCTAATGCTCCGAACAACCATATCCCTCAGTTATCCTTATTTCCATATTATAGAGGAAGAAAATTCCTGGAGAATCAGTGACACCAGACCCTAAATCCAATCCCCTGCCTCAGTACCTTTCATTGGAAAAAAAAACCTGTGGCCCAAAAGACAGGCTACATGCATTCTGTGGTGTGTGTGTGTGTGTGTGTGTGTGTGTGTGTGTGTGTGTGTGTGTGTGTGTGTGTGTGTGTGTGTGTGTGTGTGTGTGTGTGTGTGTGTGCACGTGCGTGCGTGCATGCACACACCAATCCTAGGGTTTGAACTTTGAGTCTGGGTTCTGTCCCTTAGCTTTTATTCTCAAGTTTGGCACACTATACCACTTGAGCCACAGCTCCATTTCTTGGTCGTTAGTTTTTCATTGAAGATAAGAGTCTCACAGACTTTTATGCCCAGGCTGGCTTTGAATCATGGTCCTTAGATCACAGCCTTCTCAGTATCTAGGAGTCTACATGTGAACCATTGGCATCAGGCATGGATTCTTCACCCTTATGGGTAAACCTGTCTTACCTAGTTTTCCTCAGTATGAATTAGTTTCAATAATGTTTGATCCTAGGCCAGTTGAGACATATATTGTCCTTATTACAGTGTCTGGCTGGTGTTTCAGTACAGCAATTCCTGCTCTGCCTGAGATGAAAGTTCTTGAGAAGGACAACTAAGCCAGGTGTTGGTGACTCACACCTTTAATCCTAGCTGGTGAAGAGGCTGAGATCTGAGGACTGTGGTTCAAAGTCAGCATGGGCAGGAAAGACTGTAAGACTCTAGAAGTGGGACTGTGGCCCAAGTGGTAGAATTTTAGCCTTGAATGAAGAGCTC
The DNA here is from genome assembly GCF_024711535.1 of Dipodomys merriami. NCBI lineage: Eukaryota > Metazoa > Chordata > Mammalia > Rodentia > Heteromyidae > Dipodomys > Dipodomys merriami. The sequence continues at coordinate 30,788 of NW_027202536.1, read as the reverse complement.
AAAAAGAGTGTCCAGGTACTCAGTGCAGTCCCTAGGACAAACACAAAATGAAAGAAAGAGAAAGAAAAAAGAAAAGGAGTGGGGGCAGGAGGAGAAAGAAGGAGGGAGGGAAGAATTATGGAATTAGTGGCTCAGTTATGTAATCCTAGCAAGAAAACCAGTAGTGGAACTGTATCTCAAAATAGTAGAGAGCTAGCTTTGAGCAAAAAGCTCAGGGACAGGCCCTGTATTCAATAACAAAGACTGACAAAAAAGAGAGGGAGAGGATAGAAGGGGAAAGGGAGGAAAAAAGGGAGGGAAGGAATGAACTAGTTCAAGAGTTGAGTGAAATAAAATCTGCTAGGTATCTGGGAACCTACAGAGAACCAGGAGGCACAGTTTTTTAACAACACATCCTTGGCTGGTGCTAAAGATGAGAGGCCCCCTACAGAGCCCATCCTGCGCTTTAGTTCAGGCCTATTGAATGCTCCCTGGGCCGTGGGAAGGAAGAGCTAGCCTTTGCTTCACTTGTAAAGACTAGGAAACCAAGGACATCAAGGACCTCTCATAGCAAGAAGAAGAAGACATGGGTATCCATTCACTGGAATCTGATCCTTTGTGTGACATGCCCACTCTGATCCTTCTCCTATCCTATTATCTTCTGGTAGCCTGGAAAGATGTAAAAATCACCTAAATCACCAGGAAAAGAAAGGAAACTCCCTCAATGGCTATAGGTGGGTCTCTCTACCCCATTTGCCAGTCCTAGTCCAGCACAGACCCTGCCAGAACCGTGATTAGTAGACTAAACAACTTTGTGGACCAACCCCCCCCCTCTCTCTCGTTCTATTTTCTGGGGGAACCTTCAAAGACCGAGTATAGATAGAATGGGCTGCTATGTCCCCATTGGCACCAATAGTATTTAGCCATTTTCCTTAAAATCACAGCCAGAGCACCAATGATTAAAGTCAAAATCAAATCTGGGAGCAACTCATAACATGTAGAGCTAGAACATTTTTCATTGCTGGGGGCCTCTGGTGACCTCAAAGGGAGCCAGTGAGATAGGGGCAGGGATGAGGCTGCCTTGGGACTTCTCTCTGTGTCCTGTACCTTATAAGGATTCTCAAATCAAGGTCGGGCCAAATAATAATGACAAATAATAAATATTGATTACTAACAACTGTTGTATTGAGAGATGAAGGTTACATTTATTTTATTTTTACCCCATCAAATGTCCATACCCTCCCCATAGAGTATTTATTATTATTAATGTGCTTACTTAATCTTCATTTCACATATCAGAAAATGGTATTCAGAGAGATTAAGCCACTGACTAGAGCCACACAGCTCAAAATCAAAATAGTATGACGATAAGAATACTATCTGAGGCAGGTGCTGGTATCTCTTGCTTGTAATCTTAGTTACTTAGTAGGCTGAGGTCTGAGGATCACGGTTTACAGCCATGATCTCTGATTAACCACTAAAATGCCTGCAATGGAGTTGTAGGACAAGTTGTAGAGTGCTACTTTTGAGTGAAAGAGCTAAGGGATAGTGCCCAGATCTTGAGTTCAAGCTCAAGTACTGGCACCAAACAACAACAATAAAAATGGCTCATAACCATCACCTAAGACTATCTCCCACACACCAAAAAAAAACGAAGACCCGAAGGTGTGGCTCAAGAGGTACAGTACTAGTCTCAAGCAGAATAAGCTAGGGGAAAGTGTCTACACTTTAATTTCAACCCCTCCCCACTATAAACTTGTGTGTATATGTATATGTATACGTATATGTATATGTATATATAATGTGTCCACACATATATACACATGCATGAAAGTATACATACATGTGTATATGCTGATTGGGGGATATCAGGCCTGATAGCTCAAGCAAGAGAAAAATTTTGCATCATTCAGCCTGTAGATGGAGACTCAGAATTTCTATACTGCAGCTAAGTGGCAGAATTTGAGTATGCTCAAATTCTGAAATTCATCAAATCATTGGATAAAGTCCATTCTATTTAGGAAGGGTAATCATCATTTTTGCTTTGCTTTGTTTTGGTTTTGGTTTTTGGCAGTCCTGGAGGGTGAACTCAGGGCCTGGTCACTGTCAATGAGCTTCTTTGGCTCCAGGACAGTGCTCTACCACTTGAGCCACAGCATCACTTCTAGCTTTTTGTTCATGTGGTAGTGAGGAATCAAACCCAGGGCTTCATGCATGCTAGGCAAGCACTCTAACACTAAGCCACATTCCCAGCCCGTAATAAATCTTCTTTACTCAACGTTAAAAATTATTTAAATCTATCTGTTTATATTTACCCATGTGATTAAAATGGTAATCACCTTCAAAAATATTTTCATAGCAATATTTACACTAATGTTTGACTAAAAAATGAAGCACTACATGCTAGCAGAAATAATGTGTTAAAATAGACCGTCTCTAGCCATGTGTTGTTGGCTCAAGGCTGTAATTCTAGCTATTCAAGAAGTTTAGAGCTGAGGATTGAAGTTTTATGAGACTCATTTCCAATTAACTACCTTAGAAAACTAATGAGAATTTATGGTAGAAATGGCAAAAGATGCCAGGGATATTGCCCAGGACCTGAGTACAAGCAATAACACTGGGGTGTGCATGAGCATGAACACACACACACACACACACACACACACACACACACACACACACACACACACACGCACATAGACATACACACCATGACCATCACTATCATTAGAATATCATGACTCCACTCACAGGAGAACTGCAACAGTCAAATTGTGAGAAAGGAAGTAGAATGGTAGGTTTCCTGAGACTGGGGAAATGGATTGATGGATGGTGCTGTTTAATAAGTGCTTAATTTCAGGTTGGATTCTGAGAAAGTTCTAGAGGTTGGTATCAGTGAGGCTGCATGAAAATGTGAATAAACTTAAAGCTACTGAAGTGTACAATTATAACTGGTTCATATGACACATTTTATGCTCTGGTTATTTTCCCAGGATGAGAGAACAGATAACAGTGCAGCCAGAGGGGGCCTGGACATGAAAAGATGGGAGGAGGCGAGGCCTCTTTTAGTGTTCACTCATTCAGTTTCTCACCAACAAACATCTGCTGTTGGGCCATTTGTGCTGGACTTATGCCAGGTTGAAGAAAAAGCAGTGAGTGGCTGTCTGTCACTGGTGCTCTATCATTTCAGCCACATCTGTACTTCTGGCTTTTGTACGTTAATTGGAGATAAAACTCTCAGATTTAGCTGCCTAGGCTGGCTTTGAACTTCAATCCTCAGATTTCAGCCTCAATGTACTATGTTAAACAAATGATTGGAACTTGCTCTTTGTTGTTGTTGGTTTTGGTTGTCAGGCTAGAACTTAGGGCCCAAGCACTGTACCTCAGTTCTTCTGCTTAAGGCTAGCATTCTACCAGTTTGAATTACTACACTACTTTTGGTTTTCTGGTGATTAATTGGAAATAAAGTTTCACAGACTTTACTGCTCAGACTGCCTTGAACCTTGATCCTCTGATCTCAGCCTCTTTAGTACTTAGGATTGCAGCTGAGCCAATTACACATTGCTGTGAATTGCTCCTTCATGAATGAAGGGGTTCTGATTATCTCCATTTTCCAGATACAGAAACACAGGAAACAATTTGAAATTACTTGTATGTGATGTCAAACGTTAGTAAATGCTGGAGCTGGGACTTTTCTCCTGGACTTTCCAATTGCAAAACTCACCTTCAAATAATACTCCATTAGTGTGTGGCTTTTGTTATCCCCTACCCTCACATTCCTGTAACAAGGAATCAAGAATGCCCAGAGGTGTGACTAAGTACATGGCTGTCTAGTGAGGAGAGTGCCTGGGTCTGTGTCTGATCTTCACTACTGAAATTGGATTGAAATGTTTGTTTGACCAGGATTTAAGTTTTGTGATGCTGGCCCTGGCAAATCATTAGTTCTCTTCCAGTGTCCTGGTTTGTAAGACTAAGATAATGATTACCTATCTCATAGGTTTATTACCAAGTTCACAAAGAAAAAGGTGGGTTGGTGCCTAGCATACAGTCAGCAACCCATTGACGTCAACTCTTTATTTCATTGAGTAAAGATGGCAGCCTATGTCTGGTTGTCCAGTTCAGTGGTAAAGCCTATACTTATTTAGCATGGTGTAGAGGAGGAAGGTTGTGAGGGGAGAGGAGGAAGAACCAAGAAGAAGGAAGAAGGGGTGGAATGTGGTCAGGCACAAGCAGCTCAAGCCTGTAATCCTAGCTACTTAGGAGGCTAAGGTTTGTGGATGGTGGATTAACCCAGTCTGGCCAGGAAAGTGTATGAGACTCTTAAGTCTGATAAAGTACTTAGAAAAAGCTAGAAATGGCATTGTTCCTCAAGGGGTAGAGCACTACCCTTGACTGAGCAAATTAGGCTCAGGGACAGTGCTTACAACTGAGCTCCAGTTCTAGGCAGGGCTCAATCAATCAATCAATCAATCAAGAAGTAGAAGTGGAAAATTCGGTTGTGTGTTAATCATGAATTTTTTTTTGCTATGACAAAATACTTGACAGAAATATCTTAGGAATTTATTTTGCTCAGTGTCATAGATTTCAGGCAGTCATGGCAGAGCAGAATATGGTGGACATGGAGAAGGGGAAGGAGTAAGAGAGGGAGAAGGAGTGCTTACATGGGAGGATTCTCTTTTCTCCTCTTTAATTCCATATGGAAAGCCAGCTTATGGGACTGTGCCACCCATGTGCAGGAGGTGTATCTGCTTCAGTTAGTCTGCTTGGAAACCCCCCAAACACACCCAGAGTTAGGTGGGTGCATCTAAACACAATCAAATCAATCTCAATTAAGTTTATCCTCAAGATTAACCATCACAGTTGCTAACTACATTTACCTCCAAATTTACCTTCCTTGTTCTCTCACAACCCACGTATCATTTATCATTCTTGTTTTTTTTTCACTTTTAAACTATTGTATGTGTGTGTGTACTTTAATTGGAAAAAAATTGAATATAAAACAGAATATTCCATTGGGACCTTAGAAAACCATTGTATCAGTCCTATCTCCATTTCCACTAGACCCTGTAAGTTTCCACTTAAGCAATATCATTTCAAATATTTTCTCATCCAATATGAAGAAATCTTCCATTCAGTGTCATGTAGTATTGTAGGATTAGAGGACCGAAAATACATTTAAGAAATAGGCCATGGAGCTTATCTCACAATAGCAAAAGTTAAGGGACCATTATACGTTCTCTGGCATATGAAATTCCAAAATCAGACATGTTCTACTCAGACTTGTTGTCCCTGGAGTGACTCAAACCTGCACATCTGAGTTAGGGTAGAAAGAAAGAGTGCAGCAGTGGTTTAGTAGTGGTGATTGTGATAAAATGCATGCAGCATACCCCAATGTTTAAAAAATACAACAACTACCAACTATAGTCTGGAAGTAACCTAAGGATAGACAGCAAATGAAGAAAATACTAAAGGTTAGTCATATCTGAGTTTTTAGAGAGCTTTTATGTTTATGTTTAAAGAACATAATTTTTAAAAACACAACACGTATATCCTCCCTCTTCAAAGGACAGAAATTCCACAGAGCAGTTGGAGAGAGGCACAGAGGCCTCTCGTCCGTTTAGTTATAATTGTACATATTTCTGCCTTCCAAGGTTGGGAACAAGTATCTCTCATCTTAGGCTCCCATATTTCTCTCATAAACAAGACAACAATAAGCTAATATTAGTGGAAATTCTCAGTGTGCTGAAGGCCAAAGAAGCAGCACCTTGCTAGGCAAACCCTGAAAAGCCTGTGGACATACTCATGTTTGGTCCTTGGAACAGCTCTGTAGAAAAGTAAACTTTTCTATAATAGTCTAACTTAGTGGAACCAGAGAAATAAATGAGTTCTGTCCACAGTTGTTATTCTTTATTACTTTACAGGTTCTATTTTATTAACAATGATGAGATATGCAAATAGTCAGTAAGTGTGACCACAATGGAAAAGTATATCTATTGGGAGAGAAGCCCGATTTCAGATTTAATAGACAGATTTTAAGGACTATACTACTACTAGTAGTACTACTACTAGTACTACTACTACTACTTCTACTACTGCTACTACTACTAAACAGGAAATAGAGCTATTGGAAGATAACCCCAGTGGCAGAGGGAGAGAAAATGGTTTAAAATGTACATTTATAAAGTTCATGTAGACTCATATGCTGGTGGCTCATGCTTGTAATACTAGCTTGTCAGTAGGATAGGATCTGAAGACCAGGGATTAAAATCAAGCTGGATAGTAAAATCCAAAATAATCTCTAATAAAGGGATCAAAATAATGGAATTAAGTGGTAGAGAGCAACTCCAGAGGGGGGGAAAAAAGGTAAAAGACACTTCAAACAGGAACAAAAGAAAGTGTTAACAATTATATATGTAGGATTTCGTATATGACATTTTCATATATGCTTATAATGTATTCTATTTGGTACATCTCCCTCCCTTCATCATGATGTAAAATAGTTTGGACATGTTTCATTGTTTTATTCTCATACAAGTAACAATGTTGACCATGTTTATTCTCTTCATTCAAAATTCTTTAAAAGCATTTACAAAAACAATATAATGAAGTAGGTTAAAATTATATTAGGAAGGAGAGTGGATGAGGAAGTATGATTGAGTGAGGTCAATGAAATAAATTATATTCTTGCATTAAACTGTGACCACGAGGCTACCCTGTGTACTGAAAATATGTTAATGAAAATATCTGTTTTTCAAAAAGAACAGTTGATAACCAATATCCTACCTAATGGTGAAAATTCCTATACTAATCTCCTAAAATCAGCAACAAGATATCCTTATCTACTGTTACCACTTGTAAGTTGAAGGAAATGGAGTTGCAAGGAAAATCAATTTGACAATAGAAATGTCCATTTCTGTGTCAATAGGAAAGAGTGTAATTATCTTTTGTGAAGATAACATTATCTTTTATTTATGTCATCCTGGACCTAGAACCCAGGGATTGTGTTCTGTCCCTGAGCTTTTTACTCAAAGCTAGATTTCTACCCCTTGAACTGCAGCTCCACCCCTGGTTTTTTTATGGTTAACGGGAGTAAGAGTCTCAGGAGTCTCATATACTTCTTTGCAGGGACTGGCTTCCAACTGCAATCCTCAGAAATCAGCCTCCTGAGCAGTGAAGATTACAGGCAGCAACCACTGGCTCCCAAACCTCACCTTATTTTTTATTTAGAAAATTACAAGAATTAACTACAATTATTATGTTCAATAACTGAGTTCAATATATATATATATATATATATATATATATATATATATATATATATATATATATATATATATATTAGAACAGGTGAAATTGGTCAAGGAATCAGTTTAGTGTCAGTAAACCTTTTGAAGATGCGATGGAAGATATTCTAAATTTTAAGGAAAAAAAAAACAGAGCAATTTACAGTCAGCAAATCATACCTGGTAAGCAAAAACAGAAGCAAAAGCAATGTAATCTCATAACCACAATTACATTATCATAACTAAGAATTAAAATGTGAAATTATGTAATTCTCCCCAATATATTTCCATTATCTGATTGGTCTCACAATGTTTCAAGAGGCAAATGGTGATTTTAAAGTAGAAACTCACGTTAGCTGACACAGTTAGGAGATAAATTTCCCTATGCATCAAGGAACTCCTCAGACTTAGAGTCTGACACTGGTCCAACCTATGTAAGACCAACTTCCTCTAGGGTAGCCTATCACATTGTGGGAATTGTAGTGTCCATTGATGCACAGATGCTTTGAAAGGGTTGGGATTTTTTTTTGGAAGTATGGGGTGGCAGAACCTACTTAATGTGCGCCTCTTCACCCACCATTGTTTTCACTCTGTAAATTCGTTTCTTTCCCTCGTTGCTGCTGGAAATGCTATGAAGTACAGTTTTGCACTTCATAGTTGGAGTAGCGAGGCAGGTGCCCAGCCAGTCTTCAGGGGACCTTGACAACTGTAACTTGAAGGAATCTCAGGCTCTGGAAATAATGTGAGGTGAGAACCCTAAGATGGGTGTAGGACCTGAGTCTACACTCCATGTGTTACTCCTTTCTGGGGTTAATGATTTGCAGTTCATGAGTTTGCATTGCCAGTAGACTATGTGCATGCAGGCAACTGAAAAGAATGGTTCTCCAGACTAAGAAAGCCAAGAGCTTTGTTTAAACTCCATGACCAAGGGATTCTGTTGTTAACCCATGTGAATTTATTCACTTTGCCCAGCTGTAACATGAGCATGGTAACAATTCTAGTGATGTTGTGAATTGTGTGTCTGCCTGGAGTCTTCTTATATTGCAATTTTATTTTGGTATTCTGTGTTGTTTCTCCTACAGGTGTGTCTTTTCTGCTCCTGCCTTGTTAGCCTTCTTAGTGCTCCTTGATTGAGTACATACATGATTGTACACGACCTTGTGACTACAGACAGTTGTACATATTATGGTAGTGTGTGCTTTTTCTGTATTTGTAGAAATGAAGCCTACCAGTGTTGGAAGGGGGGCACCCCATGAAAAGGAATTAACCTCCTCAAAGGACAGACCTCGTCAACTCTGACAAGTCCTAATGAGATGATGCAGAAAGTCACAGGAAGGGGGAAATATTTTTAGCTTTTCTTACCTTAAGCAAAAATTGGTTCTACTTCCCAAACACAAGATTCCTCTAACATTCTCAATCATTTCGTGTTGCTGGAAGGTTTAGACCAACTTTTAGGAGTGGAGGAGAACTGGGTTTAAGAATAAGCCAGAGACTATCAGCGGTAACATGAGGCTGTGGTTTGGTGTACAGGAGTAACGGTCACAAATGATAGTATCTGCCTATTTACTAATCCTTAATCCTATTCTCACTATCATTTCTGGCATGTGATCTCTCAAACTAATCCTGATCGTGCCATATTTACAATTACTAATTGTAGAGCACATGGGCAGCAAAGATGGCACTGAGAGGGAGTTGGTGGGCAGAGCCCAATTTGCTTTATGTTCTGTGCGTAACCAGCCTGTGGAAGCTTAGGTGCATGATAGGGTATGACCTTGACAGTGATTGGTTCCTCTTCCTCCCCTCCCATGCCACCTGGTCTTTTTTGCTTTAAAAACTGCTTGCTCTGTGTTAATAAACGAGGTTTCCTCACTTGAGTTGACTCCTTGCTGTGTCTGATTGTCTCCCGAGCTAAGGGAGGCTGGAGAACCAGCTAGTGGGGGACTTACCATTCCTTGGACCCCGTCCGTCTTTTGTGGGACAGAGGAATATCCGACATCTGGCGCCACAAGTAGGGCACAAAAGGAAAAGACACCGGTCAAGGCAAAACAGTCTCTCAGGGTAAGTGAAACCCTTACTATGGGTAATGCTATCTCACAGAAGAAGGAGGAGGAGGCAACATTAGGCCTAGAAGGAGTAAAGTAGGACTTGGGAATTGAGAAGGAAAAGGAATGGGTCAAATTGGAGGGAGAATGCACTGAGACATGCACAGTGGAAGTCAAAACGAGGGTGAAAGTTACCCCCTCTGACTCAGGTCCCCTTGATAGTCGTAGGCTCCCTCCCTATTCCCCCGATTGGGTGGGGGGGAATAGGGTAAGACACCCTACAGGACATGCGAGAGGGACCTGCAAGACTTGGACTCCTACCAACGATCCATGTAGGAGCTGAGGGCTGGGGAAGTAACCTACTCAGAGGCCTACCCTGGAAAGGAAGGGCCACCTGGGGGCCTGGAGCCTAGGCCACAGGATTTACATCCCCAAGTGTATCTGGTCAATCTGGCACCAGGAGCAAACAGGCCCTTGGAATGATATCCATGGGAAGCTAAGGATCTTAAAGAGCTCTACAAGGCAGTGGTGGAGGATGACCCGAACTCTCCTTGGGCCCAGACCCTATTACAGGACATTGCTTATCACCCATGTGTCCATAAGGACGCTGGATGTAGCCAAAGCTGTTCTCACCAGTTCTCAGTTGATTTAATGGTGTGCTTTCTTTAAGGAGGAATGTAGAGTGAGAGTGGAGAATAACTGGCAGCCTCAACCCGCAATACCTTTTACTTATGCCATGTTAACAGGGACTGGAGAAGGGTACTCCACTGGTGTCCAACAGGCCACAATACCTGGCCCATACTGTGACCAGGTGAGGCAGGCAGGACTTGCCAGATGGTACAAACTGGATGATGGGCCCACTGAGACCCCCATAGCAGGAGTGAGGCAAAAACCTGGTGAGCCTCTAGCTGAGTTTATAGAATGAGTCCAACAGAGCATTCACTGCAAGCTACCAGCAGGGAACCTCTGAGATCAGTTTGTAAAGCTGCTGGTCTGGGAAGGGATGAATGCAGACCACCGCATGTCCTGTGCAGGATTGAGAAAGAGTTCCCTGAGCAGATGGGTGGTGGCCTCACAGAATGTGGACAGCAACAGCACCAGTCCCAATCATTAGCTTTAGCTTTACATGCTCAGACATCTGAAATGACTGAGGCTATTACCCAGGCGCTGGCAGCCCAGGGCCAAGGGACCCAAAGACCATCTGGGAGGGGTCTCTTATGGGCAGGAGGGGCAATTTAAGAGGGACTGTTTACAACAATCCCCCTCCAACCGGCCGGGGGGGGGGACCAAACCGCCCCCTACACCCTGCCCCAGGTGCAGGAAGGGATACCTTTTGAAAAAGGATTGTTGGTCCAAGTTTGATTTAGATGAGAAGCCTTTAAACTAGGGGAGGGGCATCCTCCAGCCCTGTTTACTCAAGGAGTAACCCCCTCTGCTGCGAGGCACAGACAGCAGGACGACCCAAGCCCATTGGACCGTCCCCCTAGTGGAAGGACTAAGCCCTAAAATAAGTATTCTCATAGGAGGAAAGAGGTTTCACTGCTTAATTGACACGGGGGGAAATCAAACCATACTCAGGGAGGAGGAAGTGCCCTTGGATTGGAAGCTTGTACCTGGGCCCCCTATTTTGGGGGTAGGGGGCAACTCCCAGTCCAAAGAGATGGTTGCCCTTATGAAATGGACTAACCCAGATGTAGAACAGGGAAAGATATGCCCTTTAGTAGCAAACAGCCTCACTGCCAATTTACTAGGGCAAGACATGCTAAGACAAATGGATGCTGTGGTCATTATGGACCATCAAGCTTCCTATGATGATATCCTGGATGGGGAAGAAGCACAAAGGCTTAAACAGGACCTAGAGGGAGTTAAGAAAAAGGATTTTTTAAATTTCATAATTACAGAGAAGAACATAGGGGAACCGCTTGGGTGCACCCCCAATCCTAAAGGCCACTGTTCCCCGAGTACCTCCCATCAGTTGGAAGCCTGGAAGCCCTGTCTGGGTGGAACAGTGGCCATTGACCAAACCTAAACTTGTAGCCATCCACCCTTTGGTGGAGGAACAAGTAAACTTTGGACATATAGCCCCTTCTATGAGTCCTTGGAACACACCTGTATTTGTTATTCAAAAAGTCTCCGGGGCTTGCCATATGCTCCAATATCTACTTAAGGTAAATGAAAGGATGGAGCTAGGAGGAACGCTCCCAAGAGGCATGCCCTGGACTCCTGCTATACCTTCAGAATAGACCTTGGTTGTGATTGATATTAAAGATTGCTTTTTTTTTCTGTCCCCGTGCATCCAGATGACTGCAAGAAGTTTTCTTTTTCCATCCCTTCCCTTAAATTTTTCCAGCCTGATCGGAGGTTCAAATAAACGGTGCTGCCACAGGGAATGTCCAATAGCCCAGCCTTTTGCCAACAATACTTGGCCACACTTTTAGGGCCTGTTCTGGGTTCAGATACCTCCCTTGCCTATGCCTACATGGATGATATAATTCTTGGACACCAAGACCTGAGCCGCCTGGAGGGCCTTCTGGCCCAGGTTCTTGCCATATTTAAAAGGGGAGGGAGTTTACCATAGCCCTCACTGAAATTCAAAAGGTACCTCCTGTTAAGGTGCTTGGAACCCACTTTACCTTGACTCAGGCCAGACCCCTTAAGCCTTTGCTGGATATTCTAGCCTCTCTAACCTTAACACAACTTCAGAGTCTTTTAGGGGAAATCAATTGGCTGTTACCATGGGTTCCTGTCCCTAAAGATAGTCTTGTGCCCTTATTTGCTCTACTAAAAGACAGGACGCCCCAAGAAGTTATTACAATTACAGATATCCATTGGGCAATATTTTTGCAGTTCCAAAAAGCCCTGGATAAATGTTCCCTAATGAGGTATTTTATTTTTGAGCCCATTTTCCCTTTGGTTGTTTGCAGGTGTTACATTGATTTCTGCAGTTTTAACTCAAACAGGGGAGCCATTAGAGTGGGTTCACACTCCCTTTGGGGGCACACCTCAGGTGTACTCTCAGGCAGACCAACTTGCAGATGCTATTGTCAAGGGAAGGACCCAAGCCCAACGGCATTATGGCCTTGACCCTCACTTCATTGTTTTTCCTTTTCAGATGGCAGATGTTGAGTGGCTCGCTCGAGCCAATGCTCGTCTTGCTCTCTCCTTGGAGGGGTTTCTAGGCCAAATTGACTGCCATTATGGGCCATCCAAATGGACTGTCATGTTATGTCGACTTCCCCTCAAAATACCATCTCTATTTTCTCCTACGTCTATTCGTGGCACCCTCCATGTTTTAACTGATGAAGGAAAAGCAGGCTCTGTGTATGCAGACTTTGAGGAACAACAAAAGACCCCAAGCCAAGATTTCAGCCTTCTTAAGGGTCAGCACAATATAAAGAAATGCTAGCCATAATTATGGCCCTTCAGGACATTCAAAAGCCCTTTAATTTGTATTCTGATAGCCTATATATGATTAACTTGCTCCCTCGTATTCCCCAGGCACACATTAAGCTGGATGAAAACCCTATTTCCCCTCTTATGGTTACCCTTATGAGCCAATTAGAAGAGCGGGGAGCCCCTATTCATATTCAACATTTGAGAGAGCATTCAAAATTTCCTGGGTTTTTATCCCTAGGCAATAATTTGGTAGACCAGTTAGCTACTGGCCCACAACCATTAAAGTTACAAGAGGCTACCTGTTTGCATGATTTAACCCACATTAATTGGAGAGGTTTTCAGCATAGATTTCCTCAGATTCCTGTAAAGGACATAAAACGGATAGTACATACCTGTACAACATGCCAGCCCTTCTTAAAAGTATCCCCATTACAACCACCAGGGTTAAATCCCAGAGGCCTTAAACCTAATGTCCTCTGGCAAAGGGATGTTACTAATTTCCTAGCCTTTGGTAAGTTTAAATATACATTTGTCTCTATAGATACCTACTTAGGAGCATGCTGGGCCACAGCACATACAGGAGAAATAACTAAATATTCATAAGCACATTTTCTTCAATGCTTTGCCACCTTGGGTCTACCAGCACAAGTTAAAACCGATAATGGACACTGTTTTGTTAGTAAAGCAATGTCAGATTTTTTGACAAATGGCATAGTAATCATACTACAGGTATTTCCTATATTCCCCAAGGCCAAGCAATTATAGAAAGAAATCACCAGTGTCTTAAGGATCAATTATTAAAACAAATAAGGGGAGTTAGCCCCCATATACAGATACAGATAGATTTGTTTACCATTAATATTTTCAATTTTTCAAAAGGGGCAACTGAATCCAGATTTCAGAAGCACTGGGAACAACTAAACCCTAAGCCCCATCTGAAAGTCAGGTGGAAGGACCCCCTGACACAACAATGGAGAGGTCCTGACCACGCCATGGGCAGGAGATTTGGATGTGTTTTTCCCAAAGGGGAGACAGTCCCCATTTGGATCCCTGCCAGGAAACTTAAGTTTTTACCCATTTCCTCTGTACAGGAGGATACCCAAGGATAAACTAACTAACAAGGAAAGAAAAAGGGCTATGGTCACCAAGGCTTGTATTTAAAAGAGGAAAGCCAGAAAGATAATTACTAACCATCCCCAAGGGCAACCAGACCTTGAGAATCTCTTGTGTTCTCTAACAATTGCAGATGGTGATACTCCAGCTGTTGGCTCTCCTGACCCTCCCAGTCTGGGATATGGCCCTACGGAATCTGCATCAACCTCAACGGGTGACCTGGGCAGTGATTAGTGGTGGCAATGCAGAAATCATCAAATATCTTGTCTTTAGATCTTTTTCAACCCCACAGGCAAATAGCCAGATTAGAACAGGCCCCACCTCTGGATTCTGAAGAGGCAGACTGCTATTCCATCCTTGACTAATGTTAAAGGACTGCTAATGACATTGCTTGGCCTGGTAATGCATTTGCTGATGGTTTTTCTATGCTTTCCTTGCATGATACGTGCACTGCAAAACTCTTATGAGCTTAGCCAAACATTTACATAAGATCAAGCTCCAAGTGAATGAATTTCCCCCGAGAGGAATCACGGCCAGAGATGGGTAGGAGGGAGTGTCAGTCTGACCAACGTAAGACAGGGCCTTCCGCTTCACTCTGAAGAAGTTCCCGAAGACGGGTAAGGCAGACAATGTGATCCACCCAACCTAATACAGGAGGGTTCGCTTCTTTAAACAAAGACAGGGGAAATGTTGGGAGCCATTGGGAGCTGACAGGAAAGCTCAAAGGACATCTTGACCCTGTGCTCGGTTAAAGGCATGTACAAGGACCTGGCTCATTTTAAAGACACCATGTGCCCAGGATTGGTTTGCTATGTCTTCAGTTTGTTTTAAATGTTCCGTGTTTTTCTGGAATATAGTAGAATGGCCTGAGTGTGGGAGCCCACGAGGATTCACCATGCTGCATGTGTGGAACTCCCAATACCCAGGCTGCTCCTATGTTCTGAAGAGAACAACCTTACAAGATACTGACTTTTATATGTGCCCAGGAATTAATTGAACTGCTTCAGGCATTTCTAATGGTGGTGAGACTGATGTTTATTATTGTTCTAGGTAAGGATGTGAGATAACTAGGACGGGCTCTTGGATCATGAACAAGGGCGCTCCCTATCCTTGTCTGGCAAACCTCGACCTCCAGACTTGCCTTGAACCTCCTGAGTGGCCAATGCTATCCTTATCAATGTAATCCTGTTAAAATAACCTTGACAAAGGAGGGCAAAAGATAACTAACTGGGAGGTGGGTCTGCCATTAAAACAAAAAAGGCAGAATCTGTAGAGCACATGGGTAGCAAAGATGGTGCTGAGAAGGAATTGAGTGAGCAGAGCCCAATTTGCTGTATGTTCTGTGCGTAACCAGCCCATGGAAGCTTAGGTGCATGATAGGGTATGACCTTGACAGTGATTGGTTCCTCTTCCTCCCCTCCAATGCCAGCTGCTCATTTTTGCTTTAAAAACTACTTGTACTGTGTTAATAAATGAGTTTTCCTGCTTGAGTTGACTCCCCGCTGCTAAGGGAGGCTGGGGAATGGGCTAGCGGCCACAGTTACCTTTCCTTGGACTCCGTCCATCTTTTGTGGGCCAGATGAAGACCCGAGAATTAATGCTAGATCTATTATGTTGGTTTTTCCTGCCTGTTCTGGAGGTGTTGGTCAGGGATCTCTGGTCTTATAAAAAGTTACTGAAGAAAATTTGAAGTAATGTATTTTGCTCAAGGTTGTATGTGTTTTACATATTCTGAAGTTTTACCTAATGTTATCCTTCTTGTCACAATCTGCTCAAAGAAGTATTTCACTTTGGAAATTCCTTTTGGGAATTGAAGTCAGTGAAGCATAAGCACTCCTTTCAAATATCTTATAGAAACATGTTCAACCAATTTTTATCTTCTGCACTTCCTTTTGTGTTTGCAACTTTTAAATTGTTACTAACAGGGTTACACTCCACTTGGTTTATTTGTTATGGACAAATGCCAATTTCTCCAGTATAATAATGAGCCTGCTTTACACCATTTAAAATGAGACTTCCTAAACACGTATTCTGAAACAATTGGTAAAATATATTTTAATACAATCCAATGCCACTTTTTCTGTGCTAGTCCTCCTTCTTAAATTTAATGCCTGGGCACTGACCATGAGCTTCTTTTGCCAAATGCTAATGCTCTACCAGTTAAGTCACATCTCTACTGGCAACTATTTTTGGTAATTTATTGGAGATCAGAGTCTCCCAGACATTCCTCCCACAGCTGTCTTCAATCTATGATCCTAAGGTCTCAGACATTTGGGTAACTTGGATTAAGCAACCATAGCCCAGTTACAATGCCATCTTTTAAATAAAGATTATATTTTAATAAAATAATCTGAAATAGAAAATTTTGAAATTTTAAGGAGGTATGTTCAATCACTAGTATATATGAAAATAGTCCAAATCACAAAGCAAAAATAAAATATCCCAGCTTGAAATCTATAATACTCCTGACCTCAAACATTATGAATATAGACACAGCTTACAATAAATGCTTTTAAATTATTTTTCTGTTTTTATTTTCTTTTTTGCCAGTATTGGGCCGGAATTGTGGGTCAGGGGGTTATCTCTCAGCTGTTCAGTTCTAGGCTAGTGCTCTACCACTTGAGACACAGTACTACTTCTGGCTTTTTCTGCTAATGTGGCGCAAATGAATCAAACACATTGCCTCATGCATGCAAGGCCAGCACTCTAAAACTGAGCCACTTTCCCAGCCCTCTTTCTAAATTTTTTGAAGAAACATCGTGGTGATGTAGAAAAACCCAATATTAATGTGTAAACATTGCTTTTAAATGATTCATATTGTCTTTCCTAACACAAACAACCTAACTGATGTGTACAGAGTAGATTTTCAGTTTTGGTAAATGTCAATGTAAAGTTCATTTAATTTTATATTATGAGTTTCCATTCCACAATATTGTATTTTAAAATATACAGAATTATGGACAATAGCTTTTCCTGTGTAATAAAACAACTGAAAATATAAAATGACAAAGCTATTTATTTGTTTTAATTTTTATGTATCTAGATTCTGGGGTGTCCTCACCTTAGTATTTTGTGCTAGTATTGTTTAAGTAACATATTAGACTTTAGTGTTCTCCTTCCTTGGATGTAGGTGGCTAATTGGCATTGTGTCACTCCGATTACTAGTATTTTAAGGTGTGTCTTTATTAAATCGTGTATATCCAGCAAGATCGCCATAGTTTTTCATATCAATGTTTAGGAAAGTGAGGGACTTCTCAAACTGGTGTTTATATCTTTTTTACTGATGTCCATTTGGACAAAGCAGGTTAAATGGCAAATTGCGCAGCATTGCACAAGGTTGTTCTGAGTATTTGTATACAGAAAAATATTTGTATACTTGACAACCATAATTGAAATTATAACAAGAAATATCTATTGGATGCATTTTTCCTGTATGAGTTTGGTGAACAGATATGGAATATTCACATGCATTGTTCTATGGTTATTAATTTTGTTGATGAATGAGGTAGAGCACAAATTCTAAATTGAGTCCTTAGGATAGTTTTGCATTAATAAAATGTACTTCATACATCCCTAAGTGTATTTCAGTAATAACTAATTGTACTAAAGTTGGGATGTGTTTTTTCTTTCAATTATTCATTTATTTTGTGGGAACATTATTTTTAAAAATCCTATATGTATATTAACCTAGAAATTAATTGCTTTTATCCTATCTACCAACTAATAGATTGTGGATTCACCTTTAGTGAAGAGTTTAATGCTCTACTTGACAGAGAAAAAATTCTTTTCCCCAGAAGGCTTTATGATTTTCCAGCTCATTTAGAATATTTTCAACAGGAAAATCTGGGGCTAAATCACAGAGGTTCTTTCCTGACTACCTCATTTGCCAATCTCCCAGCCATGCTTCCAGAATCTTCTGATCATTGTCAACATCAAGAAAGAATGAAAGGATCTCTGGTGATGTTTTTTTTTTTTTTTTTATTTCTCATGTTTTTACATTGCATTTTATGTCCCTAAGGGTGTCCAGGCTTGAAAAGGACAAAAACAATTTCAGCTTTAGGAACATGTTTCTAAATCCGATAAAGATGACTTGTAGATTAAGTAATTATAAAATCTTATATTCTTTTTTTTTAATATTATTTTATTTTATTTGAGAACATACTGTACAGAGGGGCTACAATTACATGGGCAGGATAATGCATACATTTCTTACCAAGCATTGCAGGCTCCTCCTTTGTTTACCCTTCACCTCACTTCCCAGCCTCCCCCCTCCCCCCACCCAATTATACCCCCCTCCCCCCCCGACATTGTAAAGCTGGTTTTGACATGACATTTTGTACTTCTCATTGTTGCAACAGGTCCACCTGAAACCTTAAACGACTTGTTTGCCCCCATCTCCTCCACATGTTATACTGACATCAAATATAGTGAAAGCGGGGGTTACACTGTGGGGGAGGGACATACAAAGCAACAAAGAAATAATCTTATAAATGCATTAGAAACATATGCATGAAAGAAACGAAAACATTAAAATACATATTTAAGGGTTCATTTTCCTAACATCACATTATCTGACTTTTTCTGTTTGACTCATACCTATACTAGATATTGCAAATAAGGGAAACCATGGGACCTATGCTTCTTTGGGCCTGGCTTACTTCACTTAATATAATTTTTTCCAAGCCTTTCCATTTCCTAACAAATGGGGAAATGTCATTCTTTCTGATGGAGGCATAGAATTCCATTGTGTATAAGATCTTTACTAGCCATACAACGGACAAGGGTCTCACATCTAAAATATACTTGGAACTAAAAAAATTAAACCACCCAACAACAAATCCTCAAAGAAACAACTGCCCAATAAATAAGTGGGCGAAAGACTTAAAGAGAAGCTTCTCTGAAGAAGAAAGAAGGATGGCCAATAGACACATGAAGAAATGTTCAACATCCCTAGCTATAAAAGAAATGCAAATCAAAACAACATTGAGATATCACCTCACTCCAGTTAAAATCTTATATTCTAAGTTGAGTGCAGATCTGTTTCCATTTGTGTCTTGTTATTCTGATATGAGAAAAGGTGGTAACATTTGTTATGTGATTCAATGACACCAAGTAGGTGACTTCTGGAAGGTGAAGATTCACTAGCAGCTTGTCAGAGATCACTTCCCCATGAGCAACACTGAACTATCTTAATGAAGTTTTACAAGAGTTGCTGAAATAATGTGATCCCATACAATTTTGGATGTGGTAGGGGACTGAGAAAGGTGTGTGTACTTAAATTACTGTCCTTACATAGTTTTTGGATTGTTCCATGGTCCTTAGCTTACCTGATTTTTAGCCTATGTTTGATAATATAATCTGTGGCCTTTCTAGAAATCTGTCTGTCTGATTCTAAGGTATCTTTACAAGACTATTTTTCTATGGTTTTCTCTGTTCATTCTGTTTCCTGCTTATTAGATTTCTTTACGTCCTTCTTTCTAATTTGTCTCTTTTTCTCTCTGTCTCTTTCTCTCATTTCCTCTTCTCTCCAATTATCTCTTCGTTTTTTCTTCAAATGCTCTATTTGGGAACCAGTTTTTCTTATTGATCAATTTTCCTTTGCTGATATGTCTCTTAAAATGGACATTTCTCTTACCATTGTAGAGGAAAATTGTTGTTAACCATAATCCGACATAGTTATATATTAATCTGGAGCCAAAGAAAATCAGACAAACACATATATAAAGAAAAAGAGATTGCTGGGTCATAGGGGAGCTCTATGTGGAGTATTTTGAGCACCAATCCCACTTTTGGGTATTTACCAAAATGTTCACAAACAAAACCACACTAAAGGTACCAGCACGACTATGTTTATTGCAGCATTATTTACCATAGCTAAAATAGGGAACCAACCCAGATTCCCCTCAGTAGATGAATGGATCAAGAAAATGTGGTATATATACACAATGGAATTCTATGCCTCCATCAGAAAGAATGACATTGCCCCATTTGTTAGGAAATGGAAAGACTTGGGAAAAATTATATTAAGTGAAGTAAGCCAGGCCCAAAGAAACATAGGTCACATGGTTTCCCTTATTTGCAATATCTAGTATATGTCTGAGTCAAGCAGAAAAGGCCAGATAAGTTGATGTTAGGGAAATGAACCTTAAGATATGTATTCAAATGTTTTTTTTTTCTTTCATGCAATTGTTTCTAACACATTTATTAGATTATTTCTTTGTTGCTTTGTATGTCCCTCCCCCATGATATAACCCCTACTTTCTCTGTATTTGATGTTGGTATAATTTGTGTAGGGGAAGGGAAAAAACAAATCGTTTAAATAGGGATACAAGTGTACCTATTGCAACAATGAGATGCACAAGTCATTATGTCGAAAAAGAATTTTACAACTTTTTTGGGCTGGGAGGAGGTTTGGTTGGGGGGGGGCGGAGGGAGGATGGGAAGGGGAAACAAATGAAGAGGCTACAATGCTTTATAAGAGTGTACACATTATCTTGCCCATATAATTATAACCCCTCTGTACAGCATTTTCACAATAAAAAAGCAGAAAAAAGCAAAAAAAAAATAAATATAAAAGAGAGATATAGTGAAACCTGGGTTCCCAAGGCTAAGTAGCACTTGGGCCTTGAGTCTCTACAATCAAACATTTTTTCTTGAATTTACATAGAGCAAGTAACCATGGATACATGAAAAAATATAAAGCATCTAGCTAGGTACGAGTTACTCACACCCATAATCCTAGCTAATCCGGAGGCAAAGATATGAGGATTGCAGTTCAAAGCCAGCAGGGTCAGGAAAGTCATTGAGACACTCATCTCAAATTAATCACCAGAAAACTGAAGTGGTGCTATGGCTCAATTGGTAAAACAATAGCCTTGAGTTGAAGACCTCAGGAACAGTACTGAGGCCTAGAGTTCAAGCCCCATGACCAAGAAAATAAATAAACATCTATATTAATATTACCATCAGAGCCGAAACAGAGTTTGTGAGAGACACTTTTTTCCCTTGTTTTGAGAGAGGAGACTGCAACCAGACAATGTCTAGACCTGATATACACATCACCTTTGCCTTCAATGTCAACAGCACTGAAAATTCAGCATTTCCAGCACTAAGGAAGGAGTGTGACACTCCAGTCTCTTAACTCTCTCAAGAATTGTCTGTTTTAACCCTTCTGTGGCCAGCCCTCAGGATTCTGAGATGTCAGGGTGGACTTGCCACCTCATAGCATTTCCACTTTTAGCTCAACTTCAGAGTTCTCTGCAGACAGTTAATAGCAACAAAAAGATTTTCCTGACTCTATTTTCTTTTTTTGGCCTAACCTCATTTGATGTGATACGGTTTCAAATTAAATATTGTATTTTCTTTCTAATAAATTTAACTGTTGTTCTAACTGCTGTAGATTTTCTTCAAAGGAAGTAGTTTAGGCTAGCACATTGCATGGAGGAATTTTTTTCAAATGACTTTAATTGTTATAACAGAGGTGATATACAGAGAGATTCCAATTATGTGAGTCAGTTAAT
Source organism: Dipodomys merriami (assembly GCF_024711535.1). Taxonomy (NCBI): domain Eukaryota; kingdom Metazoa; phylum Chordata; class Mammalia; order Rodentia; family Heteromyidae; genus Dipodomys; species Dipodomys merriami. The sequence goes on along the minus strand of NW_027202536.1, from coordinate 9,455 downwards.
GAGTATATTTCCTTTCATACACTGTCTTCCATTCCCTCATTCTCTCCCAGTTCCTCCCTTGCGTCTATACTCATGAGTTATATAGTTTACTTCATCAATGTCTAATGACCTCCACTACTACACTTTTCCACCCTATTTGCCTTGAGTTCTACAGCTTTCCCTGTGATGAGCAGACTACCAAAGAAGGAATACAATTCTGAATTTAGGACAGAATGGTTATAGTAAAAGAGACCTATCTCAGGCATTCAGAGATTAGAAATGTGGAGAAATATCTTCAGTTATGTAGGTCAAACATGGAAGAGAATGTGGCAAGCCCAAAGCCAAATGCCAAAGGGAGAGAAATTTAACAAAATACCCTGAAGTTGAAACAAGTTTTAAAAGGGAGAGCTGGGCTTAATGGGAATAGGGCAGAAGAATGGAGATGGAAATGGTTGACTAATACAGTCATAACCCTCAATGTACATATTTGAGAATATAAATAGGAAACTTGAAGGGAAAATGGGATTGGGGTAAGTGAAGGAAGAAAAATGGAAAGTGTGAAAATGATCCAGATGCATTGTACATTGAAATGCACATGTACACTCTCTTCAACACTGACATGATGAAACGAAATCCCTTTGCACAACTAGCTAAAAATTAAGTTTTTGAAGTTTGAATATTGAGACCAGAAGCATAAGCATTTAGAGATAAATTAGAGGATTGCATCGACATATTCTTGAGGCTTGTGCTCCTTTCAATATACAAAAATTAATAAGTGTCAAATCTACTGCAAATGTAAATTTTATTTTGTAAATTCGTTTTGCAAATTACTTAGAATATACAGAACCAAATAACACTATTCCTTCCCTTCCAATAAAAAAAGTCTTATTGACCTTTAAGTTGCTCAGTTGTTTCTAAATATCTTAAAGTAATGCATTGGAACTAATTTCATTCTACATTTAATTTTAACTTTTAAATCACTAAATTCTTTTAAAATCCTCTCACTTTGATACAGGTCTGGATAGATAACTGATGTGGGTAGAATCAAAATTACATATATGCTTACCTAATTTTCTCACTTCTGGGCCATAGAATACAGATGGTCCTTGTTAGGAAAATGGAGGCGAGTGGAAAAGGAATAGGATGGACTTGATCATCAACAAACAAGGACTGTTTTTATTGATGAACAGTGAGGGGCACAGCCTTTCCAGTGGGTTTGGAGGTTGTGTGAGGGAGCTGGGACAGGATCAGGGTTTTTATAAAAGATCTGAGCAAGGAGGTAGAGGTTAATGAAAAGCTCCTAGGTCAAGAAAGGTGGGGGCCTTTCAGTTGGGACCACAATGGGATGTGTACAGCTGGGCTTAGGTGGATTGCCCTTCCTGTAATTCAAAGGAGTTCACAAATACCCGGGATTTAGGGTCGGGGTCAATTCATCATATTCCATCTTGATAGAATGTTAGGGCCAAGAGGTGAGAGGCAAGTTCTTCATATAGGGTCTTTGAGACATAAAAAGAATTGTGATGAGTGGGAGTATCATGGAGTTATGAGAACAAAGCAGATTCCCATCATTTGTAACCCTGAAGGAGTATAAAATGTGGAGGGGCATCATGGTCTTTTCTGGCTATTTCCTGCTGGCATGAGGGTTTAAAGGAGTCACTGGGGCTGGGGTCTTTCAGGTCTGTGTTGGATCCAGGGCAGTGTCAGCAAAGCCTCTGGTTGCCTGCAGTAATAGGATGGCCTTGACTTGGTCCCAGATCCTGAATGAGGACTGTTATCCTGTTAGAGAGAAACTTGAAAATGATGAGATCAGTCAAAAGGCTGACAAGGTGGCAGGACTAGTTCATATGAGTGACACAGTAAAACAAACCCTGGGCACAAGCCATAAATGTTCCATTTGTATCATGAGCCCATAACCAGTCAGAAGTTAGGCCTGGATTGGAGAAGTTAAGGGCCTGGTGTGAGACCTTGATCATTTCCTATCAATAGCAGGTAACAAAGGCAAGAATGTAAATTCCTGTCCAGTTAGAAGTTAGACAGATACAGACAGTAGATGGACAAGCTTCTCAACTTGTGTCTATTGACCGCTTGGCTCTGGTTAATTTTGAAAAGGTAGGCACGAAGTGGCTGATGTGACATCATCTCTTATTCTTTTCCACCTTGTCCTGGACGTGTAGGTGCTTGTGGCTTAGATATAGGCTTTGGACTCAAGGCCTGAGGGAATTCCCTGAGCACTTCAGCTCAAAGCTAGCACTTTGAGTCACAAGCTCACTTTTAGCCGTTGGCTCGTTAATTTTTGAGCCTGCTTCCAGCCTGGCTCTTTGCTGATTATAGAGTCTCAGAGGGATTTTTCTGCCCAGGCTGGCTTTGAACTGCAATATTTGCCACAGAAAATCTTTTATTATTTCCAATTAAAGCAACCAGAAATTAATAGGAACAAGTAGAGCTTACATGCATCCTGTCAAGAATTGATCAACAAATACTTGCCAGAACTCTACAATGACAAAACTCAATTGATGGGATGAGAGTTTGAACACAGCTTGGATGCCTGGAAAACCTGATAACCAATTTTACAAGAGGCTGTCCTGGCCTACACATGTTTTAACACCATAACAATGCAGCTGGCTTTCTCAGGTCAGGCTTGGAAAGGTTTCCAGAGAGTTTTCCAGGAGTCTTAGTTTTTGTAAATCTAAAGCAGTCTTTTACCAAGAATCAGCTGTGTGTGATGGAGTCAGTCAGAAGTCCAATCTACCATGGTGGAGGTAGGATAGTCCAAGCAAGATCTTGGCCAGAATCTGTCCCTCGGATGAATTGTTAGATCTCCTGCTTTGTTGCTTACAAATTTATACAAAGATTGGTTAAGACACTTGACTTTAGATGGACATAGAGAATGACATGATAGTTTTAATGTAAATCACAGCCAACAATTACATACAAACTTTTACTCATAAACTGTCTTTTAAGGCATATTCATCCCATCTTCTACATACTCAAATTTTCTGACAGAAACAAATATGTGGAACAAACATTTTTAGAAAATTCTTACCTCCTTACCGGTGTTTATCCTCACAGCTGGCTAGGAGCTGAACTGGGTCTCACTACTTTTACTACTACCCTTGAAAAAGATGTTTTCTTATAACAAACAGCACATTTGTTGAGAAATATCACTACCAAGAATTATAAGAAGATAATTTTTACACAGTTTTTATGTATTATAATGAGATTATGTTGAACGTGCTCTCTGTCTCTCTCTCTGTCTGTCTCTGTCTCTGTCTCTGTCTCTGTCTCTGTCTCTCTCTCTCTCTCACACACACACACACACACACTTAAACAAACGTTTTAAGGCGCGTAGGTTTTTAAAAAAATGAAAATCGGCTATAAGATTGTTTGGAATTCCAATGGCAAAGTGATATTGTTTTGACCAATATGATAAAAAACCATGTGTTCAAGGCAATACCAAACAAAATGCAAGGCAAATTTTGACAAACAGAATTTCCACCTTTAAACAAACATTGACAACAAGAGAAGGAACCCTTTAAATCAATTTTGGTGATGAGGTGGTTTAGTATTTTAAATTGAACATTTTAACCATTAGAACAGTGAAGAGTATAGAGGAGATAGGTTGGTGGAAGTGTGGGGGTTGAAGAAAAACCCATCATGTGGTCTTTGTCTCTTGCTAGGTTCAGCTTCCAAGGCATGTAGAGAGAATTGGGGGAGGAGGTGGTTGAACAGGTTTGTAAGGGGAAAAGATAGCACTTTTAACCTGCAGATATTTAAAGGGAGGATGTGGCATAATGAAGTTACTGAAAAGGTAGTTTGAATAATTGGATAAAGTTATTGGAAGAGGTGAGAGGGAGGGATTTTTCTTTGGTAGCCACTTAGAGGAGAAATTAAGAATCTAGATTTTGAAGTGAGTGGACTCAGGAAAGAGGAAAGGACTGTATTATTGTCTAAGTCCCTAAGAGAAGAAGGATTGGCTTGTTTCTATTATGGGATTTCAGGGTGGTAAAGGAAGAGAGCAGCAAAATACAGAGGCTTTCCTCAGTGTGTTTGTCAGCCAGCCTCAGTCAATAACAGATTAACGAATTGTCCAGACCAGAGGACCATTTAATTATGGTCTGGAAGGGAAGAAGGTGTATTAGCCATAGAAGAGGGTTGAGAAATGTATAAGTATGGAGGGGTTTGTTTAGAAGGATTTTTAACAGGACTCATAGCTTGTTGTTTTACCTTTGGAGGCCTATGCCCACCCCCACCTTGTGTCAGCTACACAAGCATGCAGACAGGCAGGCACAGAGACTGGGGTCAGCAAAAGGAGTTTGCTTGAAACAGACACAGTTTTAGCCTAGAGAATATGGACCAACTGCAAATACCAAGAGTGTAGTTAGAAGAGCAAGGAAGGAGAAAAGGTTCTTTTGTGATGGAGGTCATCAAAGAAAAGAGAGATAGAGGGAAATGGAGAGGGGGAGAGAGACAGATTGAGTTGCTACAAGATAAGGAGTTACTTTTTTAGAGGAAACGTTGGGTGGCTCCTGGCAGAGAAGGGCTTGGTGAGCAAGGCAGGAGAGTGGAGAGGGAGCCCTCTGGAGTGGAGGTCAGAGAAGGACTTGGTGGACCGAACAGAACAAGCAAAGTGAGGATTTTCTGGAGCAGAGCTTGAGGAGGGCTTAGGTTTAGGGGACCTCAGACTCCTCCCAGTTTCATTGGAGAATTGTTTAAATCAGCAAGAGTGAAACCTAAGGTTCTGAATTTAGTTCAGCAGTGCCATGGTAATGAGACCAGATTTTGGAATAAAAACAAGTCAGTTTTGTTTTTTTATGACTGTAAATCAGTCAGCCCAAAGTCTTAAGTTTAGACAGCAGGCATGCCAATGGGGTGTCTTTGGGAGACAATTTGGAAATTTTGGTAGGACTATGGATCCTGTCCTGATGCTCCAGGCACCGCTGGTGCTTTGAGAAGCCAGACGGATGGATCCCAATAATTAAGAGAGGGCATCCCCAAAGGTCCTAATTAAAGGGTATCAGGGTATAAGGAAAGAAGAGACTTCTGGAGTCTCTGTACCCCACAGACAAGAAGGAAGGGAGGGAGTCCTGCCCTCCTGGGGTCCATGTCAGGTGCCTACACCACAGACCGGGCTAGTTACCTTGTCCTGAAGGCTTTTAGGTATTGGGTGAAGTCAGTCAAACAGTGAAGAGCCTCCTGCCTGGAGATCAGAGTCCAGGGACAGGGTAAAGGATAGAGAATAGGGGGAGAGATAAGGCCTTTTCTGAGCTTACGCACTGGGGCAATAATACCTCAAGCCACAGCAGCGTGGCCATCCACTGCTTGCACTGCTTACAAAAGCAAAGGCTAGGAGGTTTTTCAGGTGTCTGTTTAGCCCAAAGTAAGCTCAGAGGGCTCTGTGCTTCTGATGAAGAAAAGCCTTGGAAGGAGGAGGAAGGTAGCAGAAAGGCTCCGTGAGAGGTGGCAAGGAGGTGGGTGGCCCCTTGGCAGAGGGCACCTACTTACTCCTGGTGCGTTTAATCTCCTGGGTGTCAGCACCATATGTTAGGAAAATGGAGGAGAATGGAAAAGGAATAGGCCTGACTTGATCACCAACAGAAAGGACTCTTTATTGAGGAACAGCCAGGGGCACAGCCCTTCCAGCAGGAATGAGGTTGTGTGAGGTAGCTGGCACAGGATCAGTGTTTTATAGGAGATCTGATCAAGGAGGTAGAGGTTAATGAAAAGCCCCTAGGTCAAGAAAGATGGAGGACATTCAGTTGGGTCTGAGATGGGATGTTTACAACTGGGCCTAGGTGGATTGCCCTACCTGCACATCAAAGGAGTTCACACATACCTGGAATTATGCCTGGAGTCCGTATGGACTTGGGATAATAGGGTGGGGGTCAACCATTCAGGCCAATTGGAAAAAGTTAGCGTTCCGAGCTTTTCTGCATATAAACACTCCATCAACATTTTCTTATTAGAGGATTATTCAAGATTAGCTATATGTTGATTGATAATAACTGAGCTTGACAGAAAGGTGAGGGAAAACTGTCTAGTCTCCAATGAGGTTCTGACTTGTATTTCACAAAGTGTTATGAAAGCACTCAATGAGAAATCTTGTAGCTGCATTTCTTAAAAGTGCTTGCCTAGGGGCTGGGAATGTGGCTTAGTGGTAGAGCGATTGCCTTGCATGTATGAGGCCCTGGGTTCGATGCCTCAACACCACATAAGCAGGAAAAAAAAACCAGAAGTGGCTCTGTGGCTCAAGTGGTAGAGTGCTAACCTTGAGCTGAAGAGCTGAGGGACAGCTCCCAGGCCCAAAGTTCAGGCCCACGACCGGACCCCCCAAAAAAATTTAAAAACAAAAGTGCTTGCCTGGTTACACTTTCTGATAATGTGTCAATTCAAGTACTTCTTGGAGTTCCAAACCATTCAATTTTGCTGTATTAGAAACTTGTTACGTTTTGCGGACAGCTCTTGGTGATGAAATTTGTGCTTTTTAAAATTGCTTTCCCAATTCCATCCACAAAATGCAGACAAAAATTATCTGAAAAAAATCATATCTGTTGATATTGCATATACATTTACTTTCCATTACAAACCTAGAATGCGGTAAAATTTCTCATAGCAATTACACTGCACTAGATTGTGGGCAGTTTCTAATGTAAATAATATATTTATTTTTGTAGAGAATTTGAGTATCCAAAATTTTAATATGCCTGTCATCCTAAAAACAATACCTTGCTGATATTGAATGACAAATATAACTTCCCATAAGTACAGAAATTTTCCTTGTATCTTTCTAATATATACTTTTATTGTAAAGGTACTGTACAGAGGGGTTACAGTTACACAAGTAAGGAAATGAGAACATTTCTTATTGAGCATTGTTAACCCCTCCTGTTTTTCCTCTACCATCCCTTCCCTTTACACCACCACAACTCCTCCCTCCATCCCCCTCTGATAGAGTGTCTTGTACATCCTATTGTTACAATGGATCAACCTGTATCCTTTCCTTATATCTTAAATGAAGAAATGCTGGCTTGTTTCATGCTGATTCTACTTGTGTTGACACACCTAAAGTCACTCTCCAAGTCCAAAAGCACATAAATGAAGTGCAAATCATCTTTTGTCAGTGGTATAATTGTGTTCTACACATTTATTGACAGGATACAAACCTTAATACATATATACATTTGAAGGCATTTGATGTGTGAAAACCCGTCAATATAAAATATAAAGTGATTTTGAAAAAAATAAAAGTGACTCAGAAGAAATTATAAATGCAAAAACAGTCTTTACAGAAACAAATTCTTAGAGATATTTCATGACTTTGAAAAGGATAAAGTGGCTGAAATTAATATAAATTTAGAAGTATGACAATTCACAAAAATATAAAAAGATATTCATGTATATCATTATATAAGCCAAAGCAGAAAGCAAATGTTGTTTAGATGACTTTTTAAAATACACTTTCTCAGGAACTGGGAAGGGGTTTCAGTGGTAGAGTGCGTGCCTAGAATGAATGAGGCCCTGGGTTTGATTCCTCAGTACCACATCAGTACAAAAAGACAAAGGTGGTCCTGTGGCTCAAGTGGTAGCACTAGACTTGAGCTAAAGAGCTAAGGGAAAGCACCCAGGCCCAAGATTTCAAGCCCCACGACCAACAAAAACAAAATCAAAACACAAAAAATCACTGTCTCTCACTTTTGTGTCCTCAAATCTGTAAGACGGCTGCTTCAGCCTAGGGCTAAGATTTTAGCTGTGGACACTTAACACTCCTGATTCAGACTCTACTTGAGAAAAATTTTAATGAATATTTTGTTCTTAATTTTGTTCTTTGTAAATTCATATGCACCTATAATACATGGTGTGGCCATCCCAGTAACATTCTCAAAGTACCTCCTAATGACGACTTACAAAAAGTTGTATTATATTACAACAAGGAAAACAATGCTACAATAAACAAAACCAATCATTAAATATTAATGATTAATAAAATGAAAAATGAAACAATTACCAGTGTTTCCAGTATTTGAAGTATACTACATATTAGGTTTTACTATTTTTTCATAATCCTGTACATTTAAAACTGCCTAAGATTATGATGTTCAATAAGAGTTTTATAGGCTATGAGTAGTCTTTAAAGTTTCCCACTAAGATTATTATTTATGGCTCATCTCATCTGTATATGGCTTATATCACCATTTGTTCCTCGCTAACCTATAAAGTAAGGAAGCCCTAAAGTTTTAACAGAAACTGTGGAATTAACAAAGTCTTAACTCTTCACTCTGCTTCTTTACACAAAGAATTTGCAAATTCTCATTAGTAAAATTTCTATAAACTCTGAAATGTACACACTTAGTAGTATATGCTGCTACAATAAATCTTAAATACTTTATGGAAAAGTTTTATGACCTGTCATACAGTCTTAATTTTGGCATATATATAAGCAAATTCCCAAAATTAAAAATATTTAAAACATTAAAACTTTTAACAAACCTTAACACTTGCTTCAATGTTCATTATGAGAGGTGCCTTGTATAGAATAATTGAATTCCTCCTCTTGCACATCTCTTGAACAACAAATATCTTGATTATATTGTTTTTGACATGCCAATCTTGACTTTATTCATAAATGTGTGCTTATATAAGAAACACATGGTTTTAAAATTTCACAACAATTCTTTAGAACTTACTTTTTGTTGAATTGTTTAGTTTAAGAAAATCAATTACACTTTATATATAAAAAATGTTCTGTGCTCAATTCGGCAGCACATACACTAAAATTGAAATGATACAGAGAAGAGTACCATGGCCCCTGTGCAAAGATGACAAGCAAATTCATGAAGTGTTCCATATTTTTACAACAGACGCTGGAGTGGATGTGGCCAGAAAGGAACCCTACCGCATTTGAACCCTACTGCATTCTTGGGTGGGAGTGTAAACTTGTTCAGCTACTTCGGAAAGGAGTATGAAGGTTCCTCAAAAGATTCCACATAGCGCTCCCCTATGACCCAACAAATACTACTTCTGGGCATTTACCCAAATGATCACAAACAAGACCATACTAAAACTACTAGCACTACTATATTTATTGCAGCATTATTTACCATAGCTAAAATATGGAACCAAAATTGATGCCTCTCAGTACATGAATGGATCAAGAAAATGTTATAGATAGATAAATAGATAGATAGATTGATTGATTTCCTGTGTGTGTGTGTGTGTGTGTGTGTGTGTGTGTGTGTGTGTGTGTGTGTGTGTGTGTGAGAATAGGAATTCTATACCTCCATCTGAAAGAATGACATTGCCCAATTTGTTAGGAAATGGAAAGGCTTGGAAAAAATTATATTAGTGAAGTAAGCCAACTCCAAAGAAACATAGGTCCCATGGTTTCCCTTATTTGCAATAAATAATATATGTCTGAGATAAGCAGAAAAGGTCAAAAGCTATGTGCATATGACCAGATAAGATGATGTTAAATGAAATGA